>NW_006399782.1:20887809-20904696 GCF_000299155.1 Elephantulus edwardii | reverse complement strand
GGGGCCTTATTTTTTGCTATTTCCTTCAAAGCAGCTTGAACTTCTGCCTTCATCACCATAGGCTCTGGCTCAAATGCTATTTCATTAAATTCTTCTGTATCTGCCAATTCCTTTTGATATAATGACTCAGAATATTCCTTCCATCTTCTTTTGATACCTAGGCTACTTAGTATTTAATAAAATGTTCTGGGTACACTCCTGCATCCTGGATGTTCTTCATGGTTAAGAAATACCATATAAACACACAGTTAGTTAGTTTGTTTTCCTTATAGCATAGTAAACATGCCCCACATGACCACATCAATTTTCACAGAGAATCATAAAACTACATGTTATTTTGAGAGAATAATATTTTCCAAATAGAAGTCAACCATCAAAACATTAACTTCCTGAAGATCTCCATTGTCTTCTAATCTCAAGCATTTTAAAGTACTAGTAAACTAGTCCTGATTATAGTGTAATACTAATTACATCATTTATTTGTCAGATATTTATTTGGTACCTAATAACTATGTGCTCTAGATGTTAGCAGATGTTACTACTTATAAAAGCTTTTTAAGGTAAAAATGGTGTATTTTTTATTTTTGTTTATTAGTGTGTTTTTAAAGCTTACAATTATAAATTAAAAAATACATTTATTGACTGAAGGAATAAAGACTTCAACATATTAATGTTTCTTTGGTAGACTTGTTATTGTTATATGTTGTTGAGTTGATTATGAGTCATTCCACTGGGAAAAACCTGTAGTCACGGGCCTCTCCAAATTATTGAGGAGTAATGATACCAGTTTAAGGACTAAGGTGCGCCTGATTCAGACCATGGTCTTTTCAGTAACTTGCTATGCATTTGAGAGATAGAAAATGACTGAACATAACAGAAGAATTGATGTCTTTGAGTTGTGGTGCTGAAGATCTCATGGGTTGCCAAAAACACATATATGTCTTAGAGTAGGTGCAGCCAGAGTGCTCCTTCATCACTCAAAGATGGTGAAGCTTCATCTCATATAACTGGGGCATGTTGTTAGGATAGGTTATTCGTTGGAAAGGAACAACATACTTGAGAAGGTGGAGAGCCAGTGAAAGAGAGGAAGACTCTCGATCAGGTGGGTTGGTAGCGTGACTGCTGCAATAGGCTGGAATGTGTCAGAGATTGCGAGGATGGCACAGGATAAGACAGTTGTTCATAGAGTCCCTATGAGTCATACCTGACTTCATGGCATGTAATAACAACAGCAACATAGTAACTCTACGAACAACAGAGCTAAACATTGTTATACGTTGTATCATCCTCACAATCTCTGCCATATGCTCAAGCCTGTTGGCATAGTCACTGGGTCAATCCATCTTGTTGAGAGTCTCCCTCTTTCTCTCTGACCCTGTATGTTTCCCACTGTTATGTCATGTCTCTTTCCAAAGACGGACATCTCCTGAAAACACGTCCAGAGTGTGTTTGAGTTTCACCATCTTTGAGGAGTGTTCTGGTTGTACCTCCTCTAAGATAGACTTGCTTATTCTTTTGGCAGTGCATGGGCTTCATAAACTAATAAATAATTAATTAATCAATCAATCAATGCATATTGTTCAAATCTTTACTGAATATTTATGCCCACTGTCATCGAGTTAGTTCCAATTCATAGGGACCTAACATTGGTTTCTGAGGCTTTAACTATTTATGAAAAGACATTAGTCATTTCTCTTCCGGTAAGCAGCTGGTGGACTTGAACTGATGGCATTGTGGCTAGCAGTACAACATAACTACTGTCTAGTGTTGTAACAACAGAGATGCCCAAGTAGATGGCATTAGCCAATAGAAATCTGCTCTCTTACACCTTAGGAGACTGGAGGCCTAAATTTAGGGAACCACCTCTCTCTGCCGGTTCTGGAGGAAGGCACTTGTTTCCTTCAGCATCTACAGCCCCAGTGTTCCTTGGAGATCCCCACATGTCCCAGTGTTCCCCAATATCAATGAGCTTCCTCATGTAGGAGTCCAGGTCTAAAGGTTGTTCTCCACTCCTGGTGATTATTTCTCAATGGTCCCTTATTCTTGGCTCACTTTCTTAACCTTCTCAACTCTTATGAGAGAAAAGGAATTACAGGCCACACCCTAGGGCAATCCACCTTAACACTAATTAGGGTTGTGATGGGATTAAAGGCATGTGTTGCTGCCACCCTAAATCCTGTTACAAATATTTATCAGATCATGGGGGGGGGATCATTCTATAACTTCTACAGTACATCATTACACATATATACTCTTGCCCATTTTATATATTTTGGGGCATAATTCAATCCATAACATTTAAGATGTGTCAAATACTATTATTGGCGCAGCAGATAAAAGTGGCTGATAGGACAAAAGTCTCCTTTCTCACAGAACTGAAATTCTAGAGGTGCAGACATTAAACAAGTGAATAACTTATGCCATTTCATTTTGTACCTTACACTGAAATCATAAGCTTTAATTCTCTAAGCCTTTAAAATTTTATTTATTTATTTATTTTATCAGAGATAGCACGAATGCCGTCCTCTGCTATCACAAATTATGCAGTTAAGGTTCTCACATTTAGGGAAATTTCAGGGGTCAGCACATCCAGAGTGCAATGGATGAGCCTCGTCCTATGAAAACCACCTTCGTGATCAGGTGTCTCCCCTGCCAGGTAAGTATAACTCTCTAAGCCTTTTAACTCCTTAACAATGCTTAGGCTATTAGTAATACTTAAAAATATCCCCAAATACTATGCCCTGCTATTTCCCTTACATTCCTGTAGTCTCTGTGTAAGCCTGCAATATCCTTATGATTACTAGATTTAAATTGTTCTCTAGACTTCCTGATTTAAGTATGGTTTTATCAGTTCTGGTGGTAGTAGAGAGTGAAGACATTATTTCAGTCTGGAAAAGCAATGACATCTGAGCAGAAAAGGCCAATTACTCAGGCAGAGTATAGGTTAAAGCCTCAGGGGCAGGATTCCTCAAAAGCTCGGTTGCTCAGTCAGTCAGTCTTTGAACACGGGTTTCTTGAGCACTTACCACTTGTCAGACCTGTACTGAAGATAGCAGAAACGTAGATAGAACTGGCACAGCACTGACCGCTGCTGAGCTTACCTTCTAAAGTGGAAACAACAGGACAACTAATGGTAGAGTTCTTAATTCACTCACACGTTGTTACTGAGTTAGGGACAATATATAGTTGCTCCTCCAGCAGGATTTGGGGAGGCTGTAAATTGCACTCGATGACATTGCCCTTCCCTCTTCTTTGGAGTCAACAGTGTATTTGCACCACCAGAGAGGTGCCTTTGGATAACAGTGCAACTCCCTATGGACGAAGTCACCTAAGCTCCTATTTCTTAATCACTAACATGACACTATTCACTGCTGTCAAGTTGGTGCCACATCACAGTGACTCCTCCACTGGGCTTTTGAGGCTGTATACAGCAATGGGAGGAGGCTGCCCATCTTTCTTCTGAAAGGGTCTTTCTGCTGGCAGGATCCGAACCTCCAGAGATAAACAACCTTTGAGTTAGCAGCACAATTTGCTACAAGCTATGCCATCAAATAGAGATAAAGAAAGAATTACAGGCTAACACCAAGGAGCCTGCAAGGTGCAAGCAATCTGTGATCGGCTGCCAATCAATAGGTCAAGAGAAACCCTGATGGTATAATTATTTAGCGATTGCATTGCTAATCAAAAGATCCCAAGGTCAAATCCATGAGTTTCACAGAGGAAGAACATTGGGGAGTCTCTGCCCGTAAAGAATTACAGATTCAGAAACCCTGCGCAGGTTGTTACAAGTTGGAATCCACTGACTGGCAGCAGGTATGGGTTTTATCTTTGGTTACACAAATGGTTAGTGTCTCAAACCTGCCTAATGTCTCTATGGAAGAAAGGTCTTGGTGACCTGCTTCCATAGATTCTAGTCCAGATAATTGTGTGGGGTAGTTCTACTCTGTAACAAACATAAGCGCTGCCACTGACCGAATGATGGTGTCATTGCTGTAGAGTCAGAACTGACCCAGAGGCTGTCAGCTGCACAGGATGAGACTGTGCAACTTTCTCCCAAGAAGCAGCAGGTGGATTCAAACTTCCTGCTTTGGGGTCATCTGCCTTTGGGTTGGCAGTGCACTAACTTGATGGCACTTAACAATAGTAAAAACAATAATAGCAATAATAACAGTGACTAGGTCAGGGGATTGAATTATGAGGGATTCCTGAGGTGATGTCATTTGGGAAAAGATGTCTGAAAAAGTCTTTGGCTGAGTTGTGGTTGTTGCCCATGAATTGTTATTGTTACGTATTGTCGAACTAACTCATAGCTGACTCTCTAGTGGGTTTTCATAGGTTATAAATCACATGAGAGGAGAATGTCCATCTCTCTCCCATGGAGCAGCTGGCGGATTCAAACTAAGCACCTTTGGGTTGGCAGCACAGCTCCTTACCACTTGGCCACCAAAGGTCTCCAGTAATTATAAAATCTCTTTTATGCCTTTTAATGCAGGTATACACATTTCAGATACTTGAATGTATTTTTTCAGGTATATTAAGAATAGTAAATGGATCATCAGAGAATTATCTAAAGAGGCAAAAAAATAGGAGCAAGAAAACCCCCTAATCTCACTATTTGTCTTGAGAACACCCGAAATGATTAAAATATATTATAAATTAAAACATATGAAGTAGTCATTTTCCAAGTCTCATTTTTCAATCTAAGCCATTTTTAAGGTTCTTAAACTGAAGAGAGTAGTCTTTAAATATGAACTGGTGTTTTTCTTTTTTTGACCCTCAGTTGACTTCAATCATGGGGTATCAGACTGTATGTGGAAAAACAGACCCAGTCGATTAGGTATATGTGGCATCTTGAAGGTAGAGTCTGTAAGATCAGACACTTAGCTCTTAGCTATATTCCTGCCACATAGAAAACTCTCCAGAAGATAGTAGGGACTCAATAAATACTCTCTTGCTGAACAAATTGTAATTTATTCAACAACTATTGTATTCTGGGCCTTTAAAGGATTCCCTCCCCCTCACTCCCCAATCTTTTCTTATCCTACCTCTATCTTACTTCAGGATTGGGGAATCTCAATTTCAGGCTCTCCCCCAACCAGGACATTAAAGATTCCCTTGATGTTACATATGGTTAAGCCTTCAACTACTAACCAAAAGGTTGATGGTTCAGATCCATCAATACACAACTCACAAAAGAGACCTGACAATCTAATTCTAATATGGTTAAGCCTTCAACTACTAACCAAAAGGTTGATGGTTCAGATCCATCAATACACAACTCACAAAAGAGACCTGACAATCTAATTCTAAAAGATCACAGCCATTGAAAATCATAGTTCTATTTTGAAACACACAGGGTCACTATAAATCCAAATTGGCTTGATATCAGCTGTTTGATTTTTCTCTTTTGTCCAAAATAATTTTTGGTTTTCACAACAAGGGCGGCTGCACTGGTATCCTGTGTGGGATCAATCTGTGGTGAGCTTCAGCCGGGGTGATAACGTCATGGAATATCTACAAATTCTGGTAGTACTCTCTTTCTTTTCATTGATATGAATTCCTTAGTTCATTTGTCATGTTCAAATATTTGGGAGTGCCTTGTCATATTTATTGTCTGCAGATCTTGGATTCTTCAGACTTGAAAACTAAAAGTCTATTGTCTTAGTTGTCAGTCTTGGCTTCATAAACATATAGTGGCTCTACAAGCTAGGAGAAGCCTCTCTCGTGAGATCTGACCCATGGACCTCGGAATTTCTAGTCTTTCCAAGCATGTGTGCCATTTCTTGAGAAAAGTCATTCTATTTATTAGTTATTATTTATTTATTATTATTTATTGGTATTGTTTATCTAGAGAATGCAGCCTAAGACATATCTGGTGGGTAAAAGTAAGGTTTGTGCTAAACATTCTACAATATAAAGAACAATATCCCAAATAAAGAATTATCTGGCTCCAAATATAATATCAATATTGTGAAATTCTACTTTAAGCTCATTGTTTCATTTCCTTTTTTTAAAAAAAAAATTTCTACTGGTTTATTTACAAAATTGGAATACATTGTTTTTAAGAACAAATTCTTTCCATTTTCCTCACCCTGCCCCCATCAAATTGTACAACCCCATGATTAATCCCACTCTCCCCCTGCACATCCTCATCCCTCTGATTCCAGCCTCTCCCACCCCTCTTTGATCCTTAAACTCATACTACAATAATGGTTTTATACAGTATTTATCCTTATGGGACTGATTTAGTTCATTCAACATAATGCTTTCTAGTCTCTCCCAAGTTATGTAATAATTTACAAAATCATTGCTGCTGCATGCTGCAAATCACTGGCAATAAGAGAGATACATATCAAAACCACAATGAAATACCATCTCACTCCAGTAACAGTGGCAAAGCTTAACAAGACAGCAAGTAATAAATGTTGGAGAGGATGTTGTGAGAAAGGAACTCTTAGTCACTGTTGGTGGGATTGCAAAATGGTACAACCATTCTGGAAGGCAGTTTGGCTCTTCCTCATTGTTTCTTTTGAGCTGTATGCATACAATTCCCTTTGTCTTTGGGAGGAAGCTCAAATAGGGAGGAAGCACATCAGAGGAACAATCTGGATTCACCCTCTTTCTTTTTTGATCCAACAGCACCTCTCTCTCTCTAAGTCATGCTCAGAGACAGTCATTTTAACATTTTTATCCCACTGGACCAATATTCAATTGCTGCAGGAACTACCTGAAAAAGTCTGTCTCCACAATGCCAGTGAATAACTTTTTTGCAGCTGTGTACTGGTAATTTCCCAGAGATTGCCAAAGAATATAGCCCAATTTCAATAAAGTTAGCTTGTTTAGAGACTAGTCATGTATCTGTCAGAAAAAGGGACCTCCTCCTATAATTCAATCAGTTCATCCATGTCTGGTCAGGATTAGCACACCAGTCTAGCTTTATTCATGATAAATAAACTCAACTTCAAGAAATCCACCCAAAACCAATAGTGCGCCTGTAGAGAGACTGGTTTTATGGCATTTCCTGCTGCTCCCTTCTTTTGCCCTGCATACTGAAATACCAGTATTAGATTCCAATTTCAATGGGGAAATGTCTGCAGTGCCAGATAAGTGCATGTGTCGATTTCCCCACTGCGATGGCTATTCCAGTAATCGCAGTACTGTGGCGTGTGTTCTGTTATCGTACAGCCTGCATACACTAATAGTATGGCATTATGGTTGGTGGTGGAGATATAGTTGCAGAAGGGTTGTGTTATTTTTTTGTGGTTTTTTTTTTTGAGACAAAGTGTACACAAAAAGAAAAAAATGAGACTGCCAATAAAGATGCACAGCAATGAGACCCTTCCAAGTAGTCACAGATTCTAGAAATTTGGGACAAGAGAAGTTACAACTGCTATATTGTGAGGTGCCCTGGAGCTGGTTCTGTCTCAAAGTGGCTCTATATAAAATTATCCTTTCTTATGCCAAACTCATAATCCTTTTTACGTGTGAGTCTATCTTTGCAGCCACGGCATTAGTCCACCTCATTGAGATCTTCCTCTTTTTTTCACTGAGCCTCTACTTTATCAAGCATGAAGTCCTCTTCCATGGCTTGGTTCCTCCTACTAAAATGGCTCAAGTACCTTACACAAGTCCTGCTACTTTTGTTGCTATAGAGAAATGTGGTTGTACATTTTCTAATGCAGGTATGTTTGTTCTTCTAGAAGTCCATGGCATGATGGTACCATTCCTCTGTGGTCTTCGTTATTCATTTCCCAGCTTTTCGGAGGATAGGATGCACTAGGCAATACCATGGCTTGGGGCAGATGCACCTTCGTCCCTAAAGTGATATTCTTGTTCTTTAACACTTTCAAAAGGTCTTTTGCAGAAGATTTGTCCAAGGCACTATGTTGTCTGATTTCTTGACTGCTGCTTCTATGAGTGTTGATTGTGAATCCAAGTAAAATGAAATTCTGGTGGCCTAATGGATAGAGTTAAATTGCTAACCCAAAGGCAAGCAGTTCAAAACCACCAAAATTTGACCTAGAGTCTGTCCCACCTGATTTAAAAGCCAATTCAGGAACAGGTTTGAGGCTTTGAACACTAATGAATGAAGACCAGATGGACTGTGGGAAGGTATCAAGAATATGAAGCATGAAAAATGACAAAGGTCATTACAAAGAAGAAGAATAAAAAGACCAAAATGGATGTCAGAAGAGACTCTGAATATTGCCCTAGAGCACTGAGAAGCCAAAGCAAAGGGGGTGAAAATCAAGAAGTTAAGGAGCTGCATAGATTTCAAAAGGCAGCATGGGAATACAAAGCAAAGTATTATAATAAAATGTGCAAAGAACCGGAGTTGGAAAATCAAAAGAGCCGAACTCACTCAGCATTTCTTAAGCTAAAGGGACAAAAGAACAAATTTAAGCCTTGAGGTGCAATACTTAAGGATGCTATGGGAAGAATACTGAATGATCCAGGAAGAGTTAAAATAAGAGAGACTGAGTACACAGAGTCACTGTACTGAAAAGCATTGGCTGGCACCGAAGAATTTAAAGAAATCATATATGATCAAGAGGCAACAATGGTGATGAAGAAATTAAAGCTAATCTGAAAGGCTTGGCAAAAAATAAAGCCCCAGGAATTGCTGGAAGACCAAATGACATATTTCAACAAAGATGCTTCCCTGGACATGCTCACCAGATTATGCCTGAAGGACAACTGAAATCTGGAGGACAACGATCTGGCCAACTGAATGGAAGAGATCCATATTTATTCCCATTTTAAAAAAAAAAGTTACAGAGAGTGGAAATTGCCATGCAATATCATTAATATCACACACAAGCAAAATTCTGATGAAAATTATCCAGAAATGACTGGAAGAGTACATGGACAGAAAACTACCAGAAATAAAAGCTGGGTTTAGAAGAGGCCATGGCACTAGAGACATTATAGCCAAAGTCAGATGGATCTTGGCACAAAGCAAAGAGTCTCAGAGGAACATCCATCTGTTGTCCATTGACTATGCAAAGGCATTTGACTGTGTGGATCACAACAAATTGTGGTTAACTTTGAGGAGAATGAAAATATTAGAACACTTGATTGTGATTATGTGAAATCTATACTTGGAACAGGAAGCAGTCCTCAGAACAGAGCAGGGAAACAGCATGTATTTCAAAATCAGGAAAGAAGTGCATCAGGAATGTGTCCTGTCTCCATACCTTTTAAATGTATATGCAGAACAGATCATTTGGGAGGCTGGGCTTTATGAGGAGGAATGTATCATCAGGATTGGAAGAAGACTCATCAACAACTTGCATTATTCAGATGACAAACCTTGCTTACTGAAACTGATGCAGACCTGAAGCACTTGCCACAGAAGGTCAAAGACTGTGAAGTTCAATATAAAAAAAGACAAAAATTCTCACCACTGGGCCAACTGGCAGCACCATGATGGATGGAGAGGAGATTGAGGTTAACAGTTACAGCTTGCTCAGCTCCACAATCAACTCTTGGCACCAGTAGTCAGGAAATCAAGAGATGAATTTCATTAGGAGAATCTGTTATCAGGGACCTCTCCAGAGTACCAAAAAGCAACGATATCAGTCTGAAGACTAAGCTACATCTGACTCAGGCCATAGTCTTCATAATTTCTTGCTATGCATCAGAGAGCTGGACCATGACTAAGGATGACAGAATTGATGTCTGAGTTGTGGTCTTGAACATGCCACAGACCGTTAAAGAAACAAATAGGTCTGTCTTGGAGAGGGTGAAATCAAATTTCTTCTTGGAGGCTAGGATTTTGAAGCTCCATCTCACATACTGTGGGCATGTGGTCAAGAGGAACTGATCCTTGGAGATGGACATCATGCTTGGAAGGGTGGAGGGACAGCACAGGAGAGGAAGCCCTTGGATGTGATAGACCAATACAGTAACTAGGGCAATGGAGTAGATGTGTAAGTGAGACTGGCTCAGGATAGGGCAGACATCAGAGCTTCTGTACGAAGGGTTGCTATGAGTCACAGGTGACTTGACAGCACATAACAACAACATGTTCCTCATATTTAACTCTCATCAATTTCCACTCAAATTCTGTCTCTGTAAGGAAAATGTTAAGAATGGAAGGAAAGACAGACACAAGACTTTCCAAACATAAATAAATTAATCAACTTACACAGGTATGAAAGGTTATGATACGAAAACATCTTAAAAAGTGAATTCAAATCAAAGGAATGGGGGGTTAATAAATCCAAGGGAACAATAAAATGGAAAGTTTTATTTCTGTAGCATGGATGACTCACAGAGATCCTGGTGTTTAAGTAACTTAACAGTTACTTAAGTTATGAGTGCCTCTGTTTTCTTTCCTAAATATTTCCTGGATAGGAAATATAAAAGAATAAACAAATACGACTTTCCTCTCATTGTTGGACAAGGTTCTACTTAAATAACCCTATTGTTTTTTAATATTATTACAGATGCATATGATGCACCCTGGACAAGGAAAACTTGACACATATACTTAAAAATAGGTAATTGATAAGACCCTGTTCATAATGCAAACAAACACATTTTGTGAATTTCTAAAGAATCAGAGCTTATAAAAGGAGTCCCAGTGTTTTGAATGTTGGATTTATAACTGAAAGGTCATAGTTTGAATCTACCAACTACTCTGAAATCTGACAGAAGGTATTCTTGAGTCAGAACCAATGGCAGTGGGTTTGGTTTTGTTTTCAGATTATTCATTGACAGCGTGGTCTTACGTATGCATTTTTACTATGTATAAAATTTTAAAGTATACAATTATTGCCTAAATCATAGCATGTTTGCAATATACAGTGTTCAGGTGGTGAGTAAAAAAAATAATAGTAAAGGAAGGCTAAGGAAAAGATGAGAATTGTGGAGCATGAGTGGAGGGGAATTTATGAAAAAAATCAGTCTTGAAAAGGTGAAAATATATTTTTTTTAATGTTCAGATGTATATTTGCCCACGATCTTTTTTTGTTTAATTTATACACTTCAGATCAGTGTCTCTATTGCTCAGTGGTCATCCCTATTTCTTGGTTGTAATGATCATCAATGTGCTAATGAGTCTTAAATCAATTATCTTGAGGCATTTTTCTTTCCTGACCCAAAAGCACTTAACAACAACAATAGTGTCGTCAAAGAACCTACTGGCAATTTCAATTAGATGTATCAGAAGAATCCAACATTCAACAAAAAAGTTGGAAAATAAAACTTAAAGTGTTGTATTGTAAAATGTGTTGTAATGTTAGAGCTGTTAATTAAAATTAGAAAATGAAAAAGGTCTAGTTTTCTTAATGTTGTTGTTGAGTACCGTCATGTCAGAAATGACCCACAGCTGACCCTCCAGCTAGTTTCTAGGGGAAGTAAATCACATGGGAAGAGATTGCCCATCCTTCTCCCACAGAGCAGCTGGTGGATTCAAACTGTATGCCTTCAGGATTGCAGCACA
Organism: Elephantulus edwardii; assembly: GCF_000299155.1. Classification (NCBI taxonomy): domain Eukaryota; kingdom Metazoa; phylum Chordata; class Mammalia; order Macroscelidea; family Macroscelididae; genus Elephantulus; species Elephantulus edwardii. Next base: position 20,893,247 of record NW_006399782.1, on the reverse strand, counting down.
GCTTCTTGCACAAGACCACTAGACATACATAAGCTATGTGGGTGGTATGTTTATGTGTGTGTGTCTAAAATCTAGTATATTTCGTATAAAACAAGAAAAAATTACTTTCAGGTTGGATGAGGACACTACTTAGGAAATCTGGGGCCTCAAAATGGTTTCTTCAAGTAGGGGGTTGGAGGAACGACAGAGTCTGATCTTGGAGTAACTTCCAGAATGTTTCTACTAGGATAACCAATGTGCACACTGGGCATTTTAGTCATTATTACAAAAGGGATTCTAAGTCTCTACCCTACAAAGGGAACTGCATTATCTATCCTTTATGTTCATATTCCACACTTATCTAATTATTTTATGATAATTATTTTATATTTTAGTTTGATAAAAGTAGATTGCATTCTTCATCAAGCAGGGATCTAGATTCTAGTGGTCTTCAGTTAATGGTGTTTCTCACGTCTTTCTATCTCTCCTCTTCATTAGTTCATTCTCCACATTAACTCAGGTGACTTTTGTCCATCACCTGGAATATTGCCACAGTTCAATTGTGCCTAGTTCTCTTTTGTTTCTCAGCCTTTGCACATGTCTCCACTTGTGCTTACAACACCCATATTCCCTGATAAACATTTACTGAATTAGAAAAACATGAGTAAATACTTTGGATGTTGCTGCTTTGGGTGCTGAACAGAAATAGTGGCCCATCTAATAGTCTAGGTAAACCTGCATAGAGTGCTCATACTTTCAAAATTAATTTTGAAGGATCTTAAAATTTTGCCATGGAGAATCACAAGGCCCATGCCACAATATTATGTTTTGTATTTAATAAAACATTTGCAGACTCTAGGAAGGCAGGTCTCATTCTTTTTTCCTTTTCAATTTATTCAACAAATATTTAATGGATACCTTTGATGTGCCAGACCCTGTTGTGGGCACCAGTAATTTCTCAGAGCATAACACAGGCCCAAATAATCTACTTTTATGAGGCTTCTATTCTATGAAAAAGAGAAAGAAAAATATGCATGTGAGAAAAACCATAAACTGTATCTGAAGGGAAAAATGGTAATGGAGAAAGTTGATGGCAAAGAACATTGATGCAAATTTAAATGTAGTTGTCATGAAAGACTTTACTTAGACGTAAAAACTGAAACCTGAAACCATGAGCAAGTAATCCCTATCTGAGAAAAGTATTGTACACAGTAGAACAAAGCAGGTGCAAGGTGCCCAAAGTTAAATTGTACATGGTAGGTCTGAGGAATGTGAGGAGGTAATGATAGGAAGAAATGAGGGGTCAAACCCTAGATGAGGATCATACTAGGGAAACTGAGCATGGAGAGTATGACTAACTAGAAAGGTTTTGAATTGCCCTTTGATGAAAATGAGTAGTCATTGGAGGATTCTTGGCACAGGCTCAAGAATCACTCTGACAACTTCTCTGAGATTAGAAGGGATGAAGTCAGGAGTAGGGTAGAAAATGAGGAGACTACCATAGTAATACACACAAGAGATGACGGTAGGTTGACCAGGGTAGCAGCAATAAGGAAAATGAGAAGTGGTAAGATTCTCAACACATTTTGAAGGTGAAGTACAGAATTTGTTGAGAGGTCTAATTTTTGAAAGACTAAAAGGATAAGGGAAAGAAATACTGGGCTTAAACAATCCTAAGGATGGAGATAATATTTACTGAAAATAAGAAATTCTATTTTGGGTACGTTAAGCTTCAGGTGTTCATTAGATATACAGCGGAGATATTGAAAAGGCAATTGAATTTGTGAGCCTGGAATTCAGGGAAAATGGCTGGACTGAAAATAGAAGTTTAAGCTGTCACTATGAACAAATATTAAGAAAGTGAATGTAGATAAAGATGGGAAGTTGAGAGTTTCAAGACCTGAGCCTTGGGAATCTCCAATGTTTAAAGGTTAAGGAAATGAGAGTATATTCGCAAAGATGACTAAGAAGAAATCTCCTGCAGAATGTCAAGTGAAGCACTGTGTTAAGGAAAAATGAATAATGAACCATAAACAATGCTAAGAGGTGAAGAAAGATGAAGACTGAGAACTAGTTAAAAGAATTAGCAAAATAGAAGTCACTGGACATGAACAAATTTACTGGAATGCTTGGGGGGAAAACTAACTCAAGAAAGTTCACAAAATTTAAAGAGGAATTGGAGACAGTGATTACATTTATTGAAAAGTTATAATAAGTGTAATGAAGCTAACTGGATGTCACAGACATGTATGTTGAAGAACTCACCCCTGTCCTGTTAATATGATCTTGTCTGGAAAAATAGAGTGCTTCTTAAAGGTTGTTGAGGCTGTAAAGTCCTGCCTGGTTAGGTTTGAACCACAGCAACCTCATGTAGAGCAGAATGAAATGCTGTCCAGATTTTTGCCATTCTCATAATAGTAGGTATTATTGAGTCCACTGTTTTAGTCACTATGCCAATACATCTTTCTGAAGATCTATCTTCCTGGGTTTTTTGGGATTTTTTTTTGTGTGTTTTTGTGGTTGGTTTTTTCTTCTTTTTGTTTTTTGGGTTTTTTTGTTTTGTTTTGTTTTGTTTTTTGCATATCTTCTACTTTACCAAGTACAGCATCATTCTACAGGGATTAAGCTCTCCGGATAATGTGTCCAATGTAAAATAAACTAAATCCCATACCCTGGCTTATAAGGAGGATTTCCCACTGTATTTCTTAGTGAATGAACAGAGTTGTTCATTCTCAGAGTCCTTAGTATAATCAATATTCTTCTTGACTGTGATATCAATTAAGTCATGAAGGAACAGAGTGAGTTTTGATCTTAATCCCTTCTGAGCTTTATCTTAGAAAAGAATAGACACAGAATGAAAGATAAAATGTGAAGTATTGTGTACAAGGCAAGTGATGCCAAGAAATGCTGGAGGGCCATCAGAAGTAGAAAGAGAAAGGAATGATGTTTTCCTAGAATTTATGGAGAGGAAGAGAAAGAAAAAGAATGACTGGGTGGGGGGTAGAAAGCAGTCCTGTTAATGTCCTGATTTTGAACTTCAAGCCTCCAGAAGTGTGAGAAAATAAATTTCAGTTCTTTAAACATACCCCTTTGTGGCATTTTGTAATGACAGCTCTAAGCAACCAAGACAACTGTGATCAAAAAAATAAAGCAGTAAATTGCTGGGAAATGTATGATATATAACAACAGAAAATAAAACTTCCTGTCATCAAATTGATTCTAACTCAGAGTAGAACTTCCTCAAAGACATAACAAGGCTATAACTCTATAGAAACTCCTTGCCACATTTTCTTCTTGTGGTGTGCCTTGTGAGTTTGAACCATTGACCTTAACTTAACAGTCAAGCGATTAACCACTGTGCCACCAAGTGCTTAACTACTGTGTCACCAGGCAATCAACAGGGTGATAAGAAGACATTTTTTAGGATGAGAGAATGACAAGACCTATATAATTCAGTAGATATCTAGTAGAATAAAGATACAATAGAGATAGAAAATTAATAAAATACAATAAAGAGGAGAGCTTTTGTTAATAGTGTTTACGTTTAGAGAAGACAGAGTGGAGTATAATATATAATGAACAGTTGGATGAGACTGGATCACAGAATTTATCTAGAGTTATAGAAGAGAACGCAGAGTGTGTGCACAAATAGTATGGTAAGTGTACTGGAAAAAGAGTGTTTCTTCAAGTTCTTTTCTAAAGGCTTTTATTTAGCCTGGAAAGAAAAGGGGAAAATCATAAATTATGGGTAAGGATGAGGAAGCTGTTGTTGTGTTGGGTGCCATGGAGCGTCCTGTGACTCACAGTGACCCCGTGAACATTAGAACTGAACCTTGAGCGATCCTGAGCCAGCCTTATGATCTCCACCAGGTTCAAACCCACTGTTCCAGTCCCTGTGTCAATGAACCTTGGGGAGGGGGGGGAGAGGCGTGTCTTCCTCCTGTCTCTGTTCCTTCACCTTTTCCGTCATGCGTTTTTCCAAGAGCTGGCCCTTCCTGACAATCTGTCCAAAGTATGTTAGATGATGTTTTACTATCTTTGTCTTTAAGAAGTACCCTGGTTGCAATTCCTCTAAGGGAGATTATATGTTCCATTGGCAATCCATGGGATATTCAGTACCCTTCACCAATACCATAAATTCAAAGGCAACAGATGAGGAAGACTTGCTAAAAATCTGAGAAATAAAAAGGAATAAAATATTTTTCTAGAGAACTGGGAGAGTATGCTACCAGGGAAATGTATTATAATTAATGGGCAGCACTAAGGTACTCCTTGAATGATGACTTCAACTGAGAGTCATCAGTTTATTTGTGTGTTATTTTTATAGACACATTCAACTGGCACGCAGGCAATACTGGGAAGTGGTATATGATCCTTACTGTTGAAAAAGATGCAGTGTCCTGGAGAGCAGAGTGGGACAAAAAGTGATCAAAAATGTAAGGCTATGTGCTAGGTTAGTATAATTATTTTAATAGTTGCCATGAAATCTAATCTCAATAATGAAGTATAAACTATGAATTGGTGAGTTCTGTGGGTTTCATTTGCCATTGAGTTTATTCTGACTCATGAAGACCATTTTTTGTTAAAGCAGAATTTACCTCCATAGGCTTTTCAATAGATTTTCCAGAAGTATAATAATGCAAGATTTTTCTCTAAGATTCCTTTGGTAAACGGAACTGCCAAATGTCCAGTTAGCAGCTAAGCACGTTAACCATTTGTACTACCAGGGGCTCTGAGGGCTATGAATTAGAAGTTCTAGTGAATTTTTAGGGAGATTGGTGGCATACTCTATAGAGAGTTGGACTACCAACCCAAAAGTCACAACTCTATGACAGTTTGAATCTTCCAGCAGCAACCTGGGAGAAACATGGGCCATCTTCTGCATAATTTACAACCCTATAAACTCACTGGAGAGTCAGCTCTGATGCAATGAGTTGAGTTGGGAGGTTGAGTAAGTTTACGGAACTGCATGCACTAGAAGTAACAGAGAACTTGACCTACAAAGATACAAGGTTGTGGTTAAGGGGTCAGTTGTTTGAAATTGAGATTTTAAAAAGTTTGTCATATTTAAAAGGTCAAACATATAATCATGGAAGGAGAGTGGCTATGGTAAAGCGGAAGATAGATTATAAGAGCGAATTTCAAGAGATTGAGGAGTGAGACACTGGAAGCATTGTGTATTTAAAGACTGAAAAGATCAATAATTACAATGGGATGGAAATGGAGAGAGTTGTAGCTAATCAGTGACCAAAAATCATCAAGAAATTAGGGATGAAAGCTGAGGGACCAGTAAACGATTAAAACAGGGAGAGACAGTGGAAGCACTGAACTTTCCTGCCAACTGTTCAAATTTTCTGCTTTACTTTGTTGTTGTTGTTGTTGTTATGTGCCGTTGAGTCGTTTGCTACTCATAGCGACCCTATGTACAACAGCCCTAAACCCTGCTCTATCCTGTGCCA
>NW_006399782.1:20870551-20887259 GCF_000299155.1 Elephantulus edwardii | reverse complement strand
AAACTGGCCCTCCACTTTTCCAAGCCTGATGTTCTTCTACTGGAAGTAGCCACTCCTCATGATGTGTCCAAAGCATGTGAGACAAAGTCTCGCCATCCTTCTTTCTAAAGGCTTCATTTGTTCCAAGATAGAGATAAATTTGCTCTTTTGGCAGTTTATGGCATATTAAATGTTGGTGGTGGTTGTTGTTTTTGTTGTTATGTGCCCTCAAGTTGCTTGCGACTCATACTGATCCTATGTACAACAGCCCTAAACCCTGCTCTATCCTGTGCCAATTGCACTGCCTCGGACACATCTATTCCGATTACCCCAGTCACTGAATCAATCCACCTCATAGAGGGTCTTCCTCTCCTGTGTTGTCCCTCCACCCTCCCAAGCATGATGTCCCTCTCCAAGGATCAGCCTCTCCTTACAACATGTCCATAGTATGTTAGATGAAGCCTCAGAATTCTTGCCTGCAAGGAGCAGCCTGGTTTAACTCTCTCCAGGATGAATCTGTTTGTTTTCTAGCAGTCCATGGCACATTCAATTCTCTTCTCCAGCACCACACATGTATATACATACATACATACATACATACATACATATATGTATTAAATGATGACTCTTCTTTTTCCTTCCCCCCGCCCCCCCCCACACTTTATAGTTCTGATGGCCTAGTGGCAAAAATCTGCACTGCAATCAATCATAAAAGCATGTGGTTTGAGGCCACCAGCTGCCCGAAGAAGAAGGATGAGTAATCCCCTCCCATGTGATTAAATGCCTCTAAAAATTCACTGGGGGGGGGTCAGCTATGGGTTGTTTCCAACTCTATGGTACACAACAACAACATTTACATTATCTTCAAATCACATGAATTTTCAATTTCAAAGGTATCTTCTCCTTTCTTCCCATTCTGAGTCATCAATAGTCTAGCTAGTCACCCTCTATTCTATCCCTCAGTTTAATATTCTTCCCATCACTGATAACTATCTGGAATCATCTTGTTCCTTTATCATTGTTTTTATGTGGTAAGAAAGACTTCCTCTCACTAGAACATGTTGCTGTTGTTATGTACTGGATTTTCAGAGGCAACAAATAACAGAGGGAAAACTGCCCCATACCTTTGCTTTGGGCAATGCAATTCCTTACCACGAAGCCACCAGCTATTTATTTCTCCACTATTTAGCATAATAGGAATGATTCTATTCCCATTAGGTTACAAGTTCACAAAGGGAAAAGTCTGCCCGGCAAATACTTTATGCTCAACAAATATTTCTAGGATGAATTAATGAATGATACCTTCCCCTGACCCCTTAAATCACATGCTGCTGAAGACTAATTTTCTCACATTCTCATGTTAGCCCCACTTTACCTTCCTATCTGTTTTAACCTATTCCATTCATTTCGATAAATTAAAGTCATTTTACCGCTCCCCTAAAACACCATGTAAATGCCTATCCGGATGGGTTTCATCGTATTTCTCTCCTATTTATAATGTCAGCTCTCCACATACCAATTCTTCAAGGCCCAGCTTGGGTCTTACTCTCTGGATGACTTTTCCATGATTATTCGGATGCCTGCTGATTTCTGCCTTTTTCTAAAACCCTGCTATTCCTAACAGTGTCAGCTTCCTCAGATTTCCTAATTGTCTCAAGTGTATTAATCTTATCTTTTCACTTTGATTTTTTTTTGGCTCATAGATCTATTGTACACTCCACAATAATGGATATAAGACAAAAGAGCTAATGGATGCTTAAAGCATACCACGGCTGGCTTGCTTTCTTTTCACCTTTCTTTCTCTATGGAGAGTTCCATTGACATCTGTCTTCCTCTTCAACCTACAATCTGAGAATTTTTACTCTTTCCTATCTTTTGTTCTGCTTGGGGTTAAATCTGACTATTCTTTCTGTTACTTCTTCAAGACCAGAACCATCCCCTCTGGCTACCTCACAGAAACCTATATACACCCTTGCTTTGTAGTTTCCACAACAGAATCATTGCCTGTGCCATTATTGTTCTAGATTTTCTTGGCAGTTTTTGTATATTCAGGGCAGAGCTGCCAAGATCATCTTCTTCCTAGGTTGATTTGACATGTCTATCCATCCTTCCTTTCTGTCTTCCTTCTTCTTAAAGTGTTGCAATTTTTTTTTTAACATCAAACTTTGTGTGTCGCCACAGGTAGCTTATTTTTCCTGGCCTGATTCTTCCTCACTTTTTCTTTCTATGCTCAGTCCCACTTTTCCCTCTCAGTTTGCCCTTTGTCTCATTTGAAATAATCTGCTTTCACATCTTTCAGACCACCTTGTATATTTAGAATAGTTTCTCAAATAATATAAAATTTATAATATTTATGAATAAATGACACAATGCCAAGATATTCTCTCTTCCTTCAAATAACATCTGAAGATGCACCTGTACCACTGAGTTCTATATTTAAGATATTGAATAAGTATCATTCACCCATCTGTTTTCATTCTGTTTTGCATTTTTCAGGACCTGCTTAAGAGTTGCTTTGTAAGGTCTTTGGGGCTGGGACTTGTCTGGCAGAGTCACAAACTGGCCTTCACTGTGTATACTCATGTTTCTTTGACAAATAATAAATAATAATAATAGCCCACTGTGCATTTTTACATTCCACCCGTAAATCTTTGGGGGGGGGGAGAATGTTAATAACCAGGGATTAGAATAGAAACACTGAAACAAAACTAACCTCTTAGCAGGTTTTCCTTCAGTAACATATATTTCTACAAACCTATATTTTAATAAATGATTACCTACTGAAGTCATTTGTAAAGTGTTCCTTTGCCAATATTGTGTATCATATCAAATGCCTTTGTGGTTTATAGAACAGGGGAAAAACAACCAGAACATTACAGCTATGTGGGGGTTCAGAGCAAAAGCAGCAAAATAAGAGGTTTACTCTGCTGGGTGCACAGTTTGTAAGAATTAGTCTCACAAGAAGAACTACTTGACAGAATATATGCCTCTCTCCAGCACCCCATCCCTCCTCCCTTTTCCCCCTTCACCACTCCAGATCTGTTTTCAATAATGGAAGACTCCCCCCCCTTTTTTTTTTTTTACAATTCCAGGTGGAAAGAGTATCATTGTGTGCAAAAAAAATCTGCTTTCCCCGTGAACATAACAAATGGTCTGATTGAAGCTGCTCTATGAAAACAGCAGCGTGTCTAATGAAGGATGAGGGGACTGGAGCTTAATGGGTGGAGTACCTCCATATTTATTTGCAGACAAGCCACATTTAAACTCCAATATTCAAATGAAGACTAAAATGCTGTGACTGCTTTGTTACTGCAGTGGCCACTAGATGGCAGGTCCAAAAAGTATGATGGCAGACTCGCATGAGGGCAATTCTTATGTAAGAAGTAGCATGTTTCTGGCACTTTCTCTGGCATTGGTTTATCAATAAGCTTTTGCAGTTAGCCAAAACATTGGGTGGGTGGTGCGATAGCCCCATTACTTCACAGTGTGGTTGTGAGAAGGAAGTTCTTTAACATCTTAGTTTGTAGGATGCTGTCATCACATACTCACATGTCCAGATATGGCTGGATCATTAGACTTCTATCATCACCCATTCTCAAATCTGGTTCTTATAAATGTTCAGCTGCATTTCATTATCTAGTGGCCTCTGAAATACCTTGCCATGATCTTGAGAGGATAAAAAGTAGCTGGCTAATCTGCCTCTGTGAAAAACACAGAGGGCTGTCCTTCAAACAGGTCAGAATGAAAAGTATATATAGCTGTACTCTTGTACCCCTTATTTCTTTTTTTATTTATTTTATATTTTAATGAAAGTTTATAAAGAACTTGGATTTTCATTCATTCATTGTTGCACATTTTCCTCCCTGCCCCCCCATTAGTTTTTTTTTTTCCTTTGGAAAAAAGTTCTTTTATTGTTTTACAGTCCTCCCTCACCCACCCCCAGACTACTTTACTATGCAGCTCTTATTGTGGACTCTTGTCATGCCAATAATACCTAATCATATATTTCTTTTATATAGTTCTCTCATCCTCATCTATTTCAATGCTATGTACCTTCTCTATTCCTTCTTTTCTGTTTCCCCCAACCCTCATACCAGTCCTGTTCTATAACAGTGGCATTATACAGTATTTGTCTTTTTGTGACTTAAATATTTCACTCAGCATAATGTCCTCCATGGCCATTCACGTTTTATAGTATTTCATGAGTTCTTTGTTTTTCAGTGCTGCATAATATTCCATTGTGTGATATTATAGTTTATGAATAGATTTTTAACAATAATTATAACTTTATGTTATATATGTATGCTTCCTAGAGGGAGTATAAGTGCTACAGCAGTCAAAAACTCAAGTCATAATCAGAATGTTGACAGCTACAATTCACCAAAAGACTCCTTGAAAAGACCAGGTGATATAAAACAAGATTACATATAAAGCTCATATAAAGATTACAGCCTAGAAAAGGGGAGCAGAAATACTTTGTCCCAGGGGTTGCTATGATTCAGAACTAATTTGGAAATTTACAACAACAACAACAATAACATATTTCCTGTATTGGAGAAAGATGATATATTTATGTTAACGACTTTGCAAAGGCTGTCCTTGTGGTGTAGTATGTTATGTGATGGGCTGCTACTGGAAAGGTCGGTGGTTTAAATCCACCAGCTGCTCCAACTGAGAAAGATGGGCAACCTTGTCCTGTGAAGAGATACCTATGAAACCTGATGGAGGATCTCATGAGTTGCAACTCACCAATGATGTGGCACGTTCTGATATTGCTTAATAGAATAAAATAGTTAAGTCTCACAATTACCAGAAATAACTAGGTAATAATACTAACTGCTAGTAAATTTAGAACAAATTCTTTGCTACAGTGATGGGATTCTTTTCAAAGGAGGACTTATGAGACCACCAGAAAAGTCATTCCTGAGTCACTTTTTCTGAAGCGAGATTATATTTTTCCTTGATACTGTCTTTTAGTTTCCAGCTGACAATGATATAAATTATTTATCTGCATGGATACTGCACTCTTATTTATCTTTCAATTTAAAAACAGATTACTGACTTTTTAGAAATAAAGAATCATGAGCTCAAAAGTAATTCATAATTTTCCCTTAAGAAAATATTTTCTAAAGTAAAATTCATTTTTGTATAAACTCTGTGACATGCATTTTGATATAGATTTAAATATCCATGCCAATTAAATTTTTGTAACAAAGAAAGCAACACAAACTCAATTAAAGCAATACAACTCACTCACTACTCACCTTTTGTTCTCAGTTTATTTTAAAATTTAGGTAGAATAATACAAGTAAATAAGATGATTCTCGCTCCCCTTGTTCTTTATATTCAGATTGTTAAAGAAACTTTAGTCTTTAGAGTATAAAGTTTTGATTTTTCTTATCTTTTTAAAAATGTATTTTATTGTGATTTTAACAAAAGTTTACAGAAAAGTTGGGCTTTCATTCATTAATTGTTGCACATTGCCCTCCTTCTCCCTCCCCAAAAATATGACTTTTAAAATATTTAAACTATACTGATTTTATATTTTTAAACTTTAAACTCATATATTCTCTTGGTTTCAATTATTCCTTCTTCAGAAATAACACTCAAATATCTATCTCTAGCCTAGACTTTTCTCTTGAGTTTGAAATTAGTATTTCCTCTGGTCTACTAAGTAGCAGTGCTGAGGTCAAATGGATCCTAACAGAGACTATCAGAGGAATGTCTGTCTGTATTATTTTGACTATATGAAGGCATTTGAGTGTATGGATCACAACAAACTATGGTTAACATTGCAAAGAATGAGAATCCCAGAACACTTACTTTATATGAAATATATACCTAGACAAGAAGATTTTGTCTGAATAGAACAAGAAATTCTATATGGTTTAAAAACAGGAAGGGTGTGCACCAGGATTCTATCTTTTCTCTATTCCTGTTCAATCTGAATATTGAGCAAATAAGTTGTGAAGCCAGACTACATGAATAAGAATATGGCATCAGGATTGGAGGAAGACTCTACAACAACCTATTTTATGCAAATGACACAACTTTGCTTGCTGAAAGTGAGGAGGACCGGAATTGCTTGCTGCAGAACATCAAAGACTATATACAGCCTTCAATATGGATTATATATCTCAACATCAGAAAACAAACGTCCTTACCACCGGGCCAATAGATAATATCATGAAAGATGGAGAAAGGATTGAAACTGTCAAAGATTTAATCTTACTTTGATCCAAAATCATCAACCTTGGGAACAGCAGTCAGGAGATAGGGAGATGTATTACTTTGGGCAAGGCCAATGTCAAACTAGTTTGACAGTAATTCCAAAATATTCAAGAGCAGGGATGCCTGTTTAAAGACCAAGATGAGTTTGATTCAGGCCATGGGCTTTTCAGTAACTTGTTATGCATCTGAAAGCTTGACAATGAATAAGGATGACAGATGAATTGATGCTTTTGAGTTTTTGGTATTGAAGAAGATTATCCCAGGGACTGCCAAAAGAATGAACAGGTATGTCTTGGAAAATGGACAGCCAAGTGCTTTGTGGAGGCAAGGAGGGAAAGGTTTCATCTGTCCTACTTTGGACATATTGTGTAAATAGCTGAAGAGGCTATTGCTTCGAAAGGGATATCATGCTTGGAAAGTTCAGTGAAAGAGAGGAAGATCTCCAGTGAGATAGGTTGATATGGTGACTGCAGCAATGGGCTCACATATATCAGAGATGGTGAGGACGGCACAGGACAGGACAGCATTCAGATCCTGTTCACATGGTCAATATGAGTTGTACGCAACTCAACGGCACCTAACAACAATATGGTCTACTGGATATTTAGGGAACTCAAAGTATTGGGATGAAATATACAAGGAGCTAAAGTCAGAAAATCAAAAGAGCCAAACTCATTCAGCATTTCTCAAGCTAAAGGAATTTAAGAACAAATTCAAGCCACAAGTTGCAATGCGCAAGGATGCTATGGACAGAATATTGAGGATACTGAGAATATTCAGGAAGCACGAAAAGAAGATGAAAGGAGTATACAGAGTCATTATGCCAAAAAGAATTGGCTGACACAGAAGAGTTTCAAGACGCAACATATGATTAAGAGGCAATGGTAATGAAAGAGGAAGTTCAGGCTGCTCTGAAGGACTTAACAAAAAATAAAGCCCCTCGGTTCTCATTTTCTCAAGGTATATTCCAAGTAGTGGAATAGCGAGGTCACATGGAATTTCTATGTTCAGCTCTGTGAGCAAGCACCAAACTGCCTTCTAAAATGGTTGTAAATAGCCGGGCATGGTGGCGCGCGCCTGTAGTCCCAGCTACTCGGGAAGCTGAGGCTGGAGGATCGCTTGAGTCCAGGAGTTCTGGGCTGTAGTGCGCTATGCCGATCGGGTGTCCGCACTAAGTTCGGCATCAATATGGTGACCTCCCGGGAGCGGGGGACCACCAGGTTCCCTAAGGAGGGGTGAACCGGCCCAGGTCGGAAACGGAGCAGGTCAAAACTCCCGTGCTGATCAGTAGTGGGATCGCGCCTGTGAACAGCCACTGCACTCCAGCCTGGGCAATATAGCGAGACCCTGTCTCTTAAAAAAAATAAATAAATAAAAAATGGTTGTAAATAAACTAGTAGAAATTAAAAAAAATATAAAATTCCAAGAATTGATGGAATACCAATTGACATATTTCAACAAACAGATGCTGTCCTGGATGTGCTCATCAAGTTGTGTCAAGGAACCTGGAGGACAAATACTTGGCCAACTGACTGGAAGAGATACATATTTATTCCTATTACAAAAAAAAGGTTATGACCTGAGAGAGTATGGAAATTATTGAACAACATCACTAATATCACACATTAGCAAAATCCTGCTGAAGATGATTCAGAAATGACTGGAAGAGTACACTGACAGAGAACTACCAGAAATAAAAGCTGGGTTTAGAAGAGGTCGTGGCACTAGAGACATTATAGCCAATATCAGATGGATCTTGGAAGAAAGCAAAGAGTACCAGAAGAATGTAGTGTTGTTGTTGTTGTTATGTGCTGTCGAGTCGCTTGCGACTCTCATCATCTCATCTCGCTATGATGAGAAGAATGTATATCTGTTTATTGACTGCAAAAGCATTTGACTGTGTGGATTACAAAAAACTGTGACTAACCTTGAGAAAAATGGGAATCTCAGATCATTTGATTGCGCTTATGCCAAACTTATACTTGGACCAGGAAGCAGTCCTCAGAATAGAGCAGGGAAAACATTGTCAGGGACCTCTCCAGAGTACTGAAAAGCAACGATATCAGTCTATAGACTAAGGTGCACCTAATCCAGGCCGTAGTCTTTGCAATTACTTGTGATACATTGAAGAGCTGGACAATGACTAAGGATGACAGAAGAAGAATCGATGCCTTCAAATTGTGGTGCTGGAGAAGAGCTCAAGAAAACAAATAGGTCTGTCTTGGAGAGTATGAAACCAACTTTCTCCTTGTAGGCTAGGATTTTGAAGCTCTGTCTTACATACTTTGGGCGTGTGGCCAGGAGAGACTGGTCCTTGGAGAAAGATATCATGCTCGCAAGGGTGGACGGACAGCACAGGAGAGGAAGACCCTGGCTGAGATGGATTGAAACAGTGACTGGGGCGATGGGAGTTGGTGTGTCAGAATTAGTGAGACTGGCTCAGGACAGGGTAGGGTTCAGGAACTTCTGTACACAGGGTCGTTATGCATCGCAGAAGACATGACGGTACTTAACAGTAGTAACAATACTGTAACAGTGTCCTACTGGTAAGGAGCTGTACTGCCAAACCAAAGGCACATGGTTTGAATACGCCAGCTTCTCTGCGTGAGAAAAATGAGCAATCTCCTCCAGTGTGATTTATTGCCTCTGAAAACCCATGAGAGGGTCAGTGGGTGTGTATTACAGGGTGGTTCTACCTTGATAGTCCCTACCAATACAATAACCAGACATTTAAGAGGGACCTAAAGCACCTTGATTACATGTTCCAAACAAAGTGCATTGCCTTTCTCTAGAAAACTCTTCTTCATCCTGTGTGTTTCCTCTCTTGCTAGATGACATCAAGTCATTGTTAGGAGCTATCATGTCAGAGTGACCCTGTGAACAAGAACATGAAACACTTACCAGGCTTCATCATCCCCATAATCATTACTTTGCTTGAACCCATTGTTCCAATCACTGTTTCAATCTGGTTGAAAGTCTCCCTGTTATTTGTTGAGCCTCTACTTTACAAAGCGTGAAGTTCTTCTTCAGGGACTGCTCTCTCCTGGTAGCATGTCCAAAGTATGTGAAATGCAGTCTTCTCTCCCTCCCTTCACGGAGCAGTCTGGTTGTACTTCTGAAATAGATTTATTTGTTTTTCCGGTACTCCATCGTCTATTCAGTATTCTTCATAATCACCACAATTCAAAAATCACCAATTCTTCTTCACTCTTCCTCATTCATTTGTAGGCATATGTTAGAATTTTTTTTAAATTTTATTAGTTTTAATGAACATTTATTTACAGAGATTTTGGGTTCTCATTCATTCATTGTTGCACAGCATATGTAGAATTTTTAAACTCTCCTTATGCTTCTCCCCTGCCCTCTCATTTAAATTAGCTAATTAAATTTTAAATCCTAGAGTTTTGGATTTATTTTTAATAGCACTTTGAGATTTTAAAGACTGGAGGATCAAGAAAGGTTAAAAACAAGACTTCAATGCCAGAGGCCTACTACTATGAATTCCTTCATACAATCATTTGAAAAAGGCAAGAAGTATAGAATGAAAAAAAAAAAAAAAAGAAATTTCATACTCTCCCATCATATGAGAGTTACACCACCACCCAGCAGAGCGCCAGGAGAGCTGTTCTGAAAACGAAGATTCTAAAATTCTATTTCTCACAATTGAGACAGCTTTGAAACAAAACTCTATCAATGGAAAGGAAGGATTTTACAGAGATGACAGGAGCTTTGCTCACTGCTGTTCCTTCTGTAACCTCTGCAAAAGAAAAGTTTAAATAATGTCCCTAATGGCTAACAGAAACTCTAGGCCTGTGGTTTTCATTTATTCCTAGATATAATTGTAACAAGTCACATTTGTTTTAGGTATTATATTTTTCCATTGACATTCAAATGAGTCTTTTCCTCTCATGTAATGAGTTGCTTTGATTTTTTTGGTCCTAACATGCATTCTTCAATGTTTTCCACAATCCTTCAACATTACTAATAACTTCCTAAAGCTACGGTGGTCCTTTTTCTTTCCCTGTTGTGATGTATTTATCATTGATTAGACAAAACTCCTCTTTTCCTTCCTCCCTTTTCATCACAAACTTTAACATCAGAAATGACATTCTGCTTACCTAAATTATTTCATGAGTGTTCCCATCAACGGAAATTCATTTTTTGTGTGTGACATAAATTCCTACCCTATTCTATTTCACAGTAATAAAACTTTATCCTGAACTGCCAGAGCGATGGGTAACCAACCACACAGCTGAAATTATGTGTAAGATTCACAAGTTTGAATATTCTGTTCTCTGTCTGAGATGTGTAGAGACAGGTCCTGTTTGTACCTGAATATTTCATCACCTATCTTATTGAAGCTGTTGAGTTAAATCACCTAAGAGTAATAACCCCCACCCCATTTTGATTCCAAAATAGCTTCTGCTATGCAAAAGAGGAGGGGGGAATTCATGTTATGCAATCACATGTGCATTTACAAAAATCCCTCATAAATAATGATTACAGCCAAGCTTGGTCTATGGAAGAAGTGGCTCCATGAGTTGAGCACCATGGCAAGGAGATTACAACTCATCTAGGGTTGGATTCTCTGTGATTATGGTCTCTCAGTATTGCCAGTGGGGTCCAGACCTTGTCCAAGCTAACCTTTGCTAGTTGTTGTAGTCATGGTGAAGATCTTGTTTATTGGATTTTATTAGCATTTTAAATTTTGACATTTGGAAAAGCACAATCTCTGTTCTTTTATCACCCTGTCTTTTTTAATGTATAAGTGTCCAGTCCTTTACAATTTTTCAGTTTCTCACTCCTAGCTAGGGAAGATTATAATTTTGAAAGCAAAACAAAACAAAACAAAACAAAAAACAAACCCACCACAATTATTGTTTCAGTTTGTGGCCAGAACATATAGACTACATATTAAGAAAGTTTAATCAAAGAAATCATTTAAACAATTTAAACATCAGAGTTTACTTCTGTATCAAATAGGTGGTATTTTTGGTGATAGGAGTTTTGGTCTGAATATAAACAATTTTATTATATTAATTCTCCACAATTCCTGATGAAATAATAGAAATAATGCTAGACATTGGTAGAAAAGTATGTTATTGCTTGTGTTACTAAGTTGGAAATGACCTGTAACTAGATCTTCCAATGGGTATTCAGAGTAATTGTATGAGAGGAGACTACCATCATTCTCCCACGGAGCAGCTGATAGATTCAAACCATGTGCCTTTGGGATTGCAGTGCAGTTTCTTGTCACTAGGCCATAGTAGCTTCCTGGAGCAGTAGTGTTTTATAAATGTTACCACAGAAATTTATAAACTATATATAGAGTTATTTGGTCTCTAACATGTTTTCTGGGTTAGCAGTGAGGAATTTATTCAGCTCCCTCATTGTCATCTAATCAGAACTGACTGATCACTGACCCTGCAATGAGTTGTTGGAGGCTGTAAATTGCATCAGAGGAGATTGTTTATATTTTTTTCCTATGGAGTGACTGGTGGATTCCAACCACCAGAGAGGCATGATCTTTGGGTCAGTGGCACAGTTCTCTAAGGACTAAATCACCAGAGCTCCCTAATAAAATATTATACTCCCTTTATGACGAAGCAGAAGAACAGAATATTACTTTGGATCACACATTGTAAGCGGTGAAACCAGAGCAAATTCCCATCCCAGTGTTCTTTCCGTGACATCACACTATTACTAATGTTTTACTGTTGCTTAGTTTTTAATTGCTTTTACATATCCAACCATGACCTTGTCTCGTGCATCACTGAAGAGTCGTTCATGTCACATTCCATTTTATGTCTTTACTAGGCTATATCCTCCCATCTTTGCCCCAGTCACCTCGGTCCTCACTAAACTGTGTGCTACTTAAGGACAAGCTTCTAGTGTCAGATCATGTTTTGTGTTTCTAGTGACTTTAGGGTTTAAATAATCATCTTCTATCAGTTGTAAATAACCTTCAGTCCATGATTTTTAAGAAGATATTATACATATCAGAATAATTTGAGAGAAATATATGTTGCCAATCTCATAAATAAAAAAAACCCTCAAAAACAACAACAACAAAATGCCACCTAATTGCCATCAAGCCAGAATCCACTCATAGCTGACCTTCCAGGGAGTTTTCTGAGGCTGTCAAGTGCACAGGAAGACACAGCCCATCTCTCCTTTACAGAGCTGTTGGGCGATTGGAAACAATTAGAGAGGCGCAGTCTGGGACTACATAAATTATGCCAACAGAGTTCT
The DNA here is from genome assembly GCF_000299155.1 of Elephantulus edwardii. Lineage (NCBI taxonomy): Eukaryota > Metazoa > Chordata > Mammalia > Macroscelidea > Macroscelididae > Elephantulus > Elephantulus edwardii. The sequence continues at coordinate 20,874,797 of NW_006399782.1, read as the reverse complement.
GTATGTCAGCGATAGAAGAATGGAAAACCACAAGAATAACTTATTTATCTGAGAATATCTGGTAAGCTAGAGACAGATTAAAAAAAAAAAAGCCTAGGGGTTCTCATGCACAAGCCATGTCTGCACCACCACAGTTAAATGCACCAGGACTGAACACAGTGTTTCTGGTCAAAGTATCTGCACATTCTACTGCAGGCTACAGCTGTTTAAGGGAACTATGGCAAACTGGACATTTTGTTCTAATTTATTTGTGTTCCTGTAGCCATGCCTTCACTTCTAAACGCTAATCACTTCTCTAGGTGAGCTTAAGTACCTAATTATTAAGAGCCCTCCAAATTTCTAGTGCCATCTTCAATATAGTTAGTGTCTTTTCTGGCCCATTTGCCCCCTGTGCTTGGAAGTGAATCAGTATAGCAAATATCCCTAATGAAGGATCATGAGACAGGGTTAAATTCACAAATTAAGTAATTCCTTTAGTTTTTATGTTAATTCCTTTATCTTTCAATCTCTCCTCCGTTTGCTTAAAATACATCCCACAGTGAAACAAGAAGGGAAAAAAACAACAATTTACTAAGATACTTAAAAAGCTCCACCCTGAAACATATAAACATATGACATTTTACAGAGACTCTTGTTTCTTGTTACCTATAAAGTCTTATATATACTATCAGATAGTCTAGGATTCCTAATATTCCTAAAGAATATTAGGAAAATACATTAACAGATTTAGCATTAATCTCTAGAATCCCAGATTTCTTTCCTGTCCAGGTTAAATGTCTCATTTTAACAAACAATAATACAAAATATTATATTATAACCATTAATGGAAGCTTAAAATATTAACTTTCATAGCTTTAACCCAGTATCTACAATTAAATATTAAAAATGCTAAGTTAGTGCAATGTTATGGTTGAGATTCTAAGTGCAGAAATCATAAAATCTAAAATTAGTTTCTAGTGTCCATCTCTGGCAGTTCCATGACATTCATCACACACTTTTTTGGGTTTTAGTGTTTTTGTTTTTTTTTCCCCTCTGTATGTTTAATTTAAGTGTGTTTCTTAGAAAGAATATAAAACACAGTTAGTCGTTTAGAAATCAAATTATAAGTGTTTGCCTAGAGCTTTAGATAGTCAGTAATACTGGAAGAATGCAGTATTTTTCTATTGCCATGCCCTATATGAGCGATTATCATATTAATTTATGAATTCATCAATTTCCCTACACATCTTCTAGCCTTCATTATGACCACAAACAAGTCACCCTCTGGAGAAGGAAAGAAAGAGAACTGATGTTAAAAAATAACAACTCAAAAACAAACAAACAAAAACAATCTCTGGGTTTTGACAGGACACATGACTATATTTCTTTAACATATCTCAAAGGATGTTCATTTGGGAGTACTTACTACATGAGAAAGCAACACAGAATATTTCAGTTTATGAGTCTATCTAGTAGAACAAGAAAATATTTTAGAGATGAATAGGGATTCATATTCTATTACTATTAGTTAAAGTGGCTTTGAGTAAATTACTCAACCTCTTTGATCTAATTATCAGAATGTTGTTGTTGTTGATTGCCTTTGAGTGGAGCATGACTCATAGTGACCCTATGAACAAAAGGCCTGAAGCCCCTCTACAACTATAGACATTTATCAAAGTTTATAGAGTTTCCGGAGGCATGTTACATAGAGGTTCTAGAGGAATGTTATTTAGGAAGTGGGTGCCACCCCACTCTAGAGGTTAGTCATGAAGATTACATGAAATACTATATGTAACACAAGAGTTGGTTCTCATGGTATAATGGTTGGCACTCTGAACTCTGAATCCAGTGATCTGAGTCAAATCTGAGAAGAACCTTAGTTTTCTGGGAGTTCTGGTGGCGTAATAGTAAGGAGCTACACTGCCAATCTAAAGGCACTAGGTTACAATCTGTGAGCTGCTCCACGGGAGAGAGATGGGCAATCTATTCCCATTTGATTTACTGACTCTGAAAAGCTTCTCAAAGGTCAGGTATGAGCCAATACTGACTCAACAGTACATAATAACAATAGCATATGTAACACAGGCTTTATAAAGCTCTCATGGAGTTTAATACTAGGTGGCCTAGTGACAAGAAGCTGTGCTGTCATCCTAAAGTCACATAGTTTGAATCCACCAGCTGCTCTAAAGGACAAAGATGGGCAATCTCCTCCCATGTGAAGGTCAGCTACGGGTTGGTTCAGACTCTACGGTACACAACATATACACTATTACAATTAAAGCATGAATAACTATAAAGTAACTATCATTTGGTTTTGCATAAATATCTGTAAAATTAAAAAAATATTATTTAAATTTAAGTTCACTGAAAGATACATGTATTTACTTTTCACAAAGCATAGTTTCCCTGAGTTAGGTTTTTGTCCCTGGCTTCTTGCTAAGAGTATATGTATATATATGTTTAATATGTGATGCCTGAAGCCTGAAATTAAAATTTCAGACTTAAAGAAATTAATATTTCTATATTAGGCTCCCATATCTGATATTTTATTCACATTTTCTTTTTAAAAGACGTGTTTAAATAGAGAAAATGCTTGAGAAATTTTTGTTCAACATGCAATTGAGAGAGAGAGAGAAAAAGAAATCATAAATATAAAGGCTTAAAATGGAAGTGCCATCTCAACCATAACAATAATAAAACTCCTAAGAGCATTCTGGCAGGAACAAATAAAAGTGGCAAAGCTAGTGGTGGACAATGTGGAGCTCAGGAAGGTAACCAAGTGAGTAAACAGCCAAGGGAGGATTATCCTCATTTGGGAGAAATCCATTCCAGACAGGAATTGGGGGTGGGGGGAGAGGAGGTAGAAAGTAGGGAGAATAGGGGTGAGAAGGGAGGGCTTTTGTATGTCAAACAGCTAAATTACCTTGTGGAATGAAAAGAAAATTTGTTTTTCCCTGTCAACAGTAATCTCGTTTGAGGACTAGCAGACTGGTATACAAAAGGTACATGTGTTCCACCTACTTGGTTTTTGTCCTCTGGCAGCAAGGTACCCTGGCAGGCTTCAGGTGGATCAGACCCACTCAAACTAGCTTAGTCAAATTCCTTCCCAAAGGTATAAGGACCAAGGCTTTAATAGCTTTCTTCAATAGTCTGATACTTTATTGCCCAATTTCTGGTGTATTTACCACCAGGATTTGTTTTTAGGAATACTACAATGCCAGACAGGGGTTTAAATGAGAAGAGGAAAGATTCATGCTGAAATAATGAATTATAGTTCCTAACAATTACTGAAACCAAAACTCCTTGGTATACACAGAGAAAAAAAAAACCCAACAAAACATAAAAACCAACTTCCAAAACAAACAAAAACCCAAAACCCTCCATGACCAGTAATTTCCGAGTCTTGCTGGCTTTCCCAATTTTAAATAAATGCTATAAAACCTCATGTACGAGAAAGGAACTCTGCTCATTCACTGACCCAAATGTCAACCCTCACCCCTGACTTCCTGTAAAGTAGACCAAGTTGGTCAATTTCTTTGTTACTTAGCAGCTTGTTTCATTTTTTTGGGTTGCTCTTAAGATGATATAGAAGAGAATCAATTCAATTCACTAATGCAACAATTTCTACATATACTATTAAGTGACACTGATAACATTCCGCAAGTCGTGCAACCATATGCACCCTCCTCTTCCAAACTCTTCTTCTTCAATAATGTCTTCTTGACACTTCATCTTCTTAGCTATAATTAATAAACTGACTACAAACCTTTCAAAAAATAACTCACTGCCATGCAACTGGGCTCCAACTCACAGCAACCCCCATCCGGTTTCCAAGGCTATAAATCACAATGAGATGACACAGTGTTTCCTTTGAGGCCATTGGTGGATTTGAACCACTGGAGATGCCTAGCCTCTGAGTTAGCAACATAACTAGCTATGCCACCAGAGCTCATAATAAGTCACTACAAATTCCATTAGACAGCTGCTGTCTGCAGCACGTGTCAGATGGGCTAATACTTCACGTTCAACCTGAACACCATTTCAGGGTAACTTTATTTCACATATTTTCACTGCTATTTTGAAAAAAAAAAGTAAAATGCTTACTTCATTTATAATATGATTTGATCTAAACAGACACATATATTTAACCAAAAAAGGTTTTAAAACATAGTGCCTTCCTTGCAGAGCAAGTTGAATTAAAGAGATTATTGAAATTAAGAACCCTGTTTAAAATACTCTTTCTTGGTGAGCTCTGGTGGCCTAGTGG
>NW_006399782.1:20800937-20869846 GCF_000299155.1 Elephantulus edwardii | reverse complement strand
AATATACCACAGCTTCTCTATCCATACATTTGTTGATGGGCATTTAGATTGTTTCCAACTCCTTGCTATTGTGAACAAAGCTGCAATAAACATGAGTGTGCATATATCTGCTTGGGTGGCAGTTATGGTCTCTTTGGGGTATATTCCCAGTAGTAGAATTGCTGGGTCAAATGGTATCTCTATTTGCAACTTTTTGAGAAAGCCAAAATGCTCTTTACCCCTTGACTACTCTATAGTAAACTTTCTATACCCCAAGATTCTATATAGCCTATATTCCCCAGACTACTTGATAATAATTGCTTACATTTTAAAGGCTAAGCAAAAAGTTATGATTTCAGTGGTTGTATAAACAAAACAGAAAAGAATGGCTTCCTCCTGTAAAAGAGAATTCTTTTATTTTAATAGCATTTTTTCAACATATTTGAAATGTTTTCTTTTGTCTCCCTTTTTTAAGATATTCATACAAAATTATTTTGTGAATAAGGGTGAGAAATCTCAGGACATGGGCAAATACTGTTAATTTAGGAACTTCTTTCGCCATTCTGGGAAATGTCACAAAAGTCAAATGACAATTTGTTGCGCTTGTATGTTGTCAATTCATAGCTGACCTTTTAATGGTTTTCAGTGGCTGTAATTACACAGGAGAACACTGCTCATCTTTCTCCCATGGAGTAGCGAATGGAGTCAAACCCTCTGCCTTTGGGATGGCAGTGAAATTTCTCACCACAAAGCCACCAGTGCTCCCTTGATTTATTCATTCATTCAGTAGCTATTGAGTGTCCATATGTCTCTGGCACTGTGCTAGGCAGTGAACAACAGGTTATAGGTTTCTGCTCTCACAACATTCATGCCCTATTACCACCAAGAATAGTATTGGTGGGCTTGGTCAAGGGGACGAATGAAACTCTAAACAATGATATTCCTCTAGAGAATTTTTAAAGCTATAAAATAAAAGCATCCAATCTGTTACTATCAAGGGGACTCCAACCCACAGTGACTCAATAAGAAAGAATACAGCTGCTCTTTATGGAACAGACTGCCAAGATTTTTGCACCTGGAATGGCTGGTATGTTTGAACCACTGAGCTTTAGGTTAGTAAGCAACACTTAATCACTGCACCATCAGGGCTCAATTTAAACACTCTCAAGTCATTGCCATTGAATTGGAACTGACTCATAGTCGACCACTGAGTGGGTTTTTGGGAGGCCAAAATCACACTGGAGGAGATGTTCCTCTTTCTCCCAAGGAGCTGCTGGTGGATTTGAACAACCAGACAGGCCTCACATTTGGGTTAGGAGCACAACAACCTACAGACTGTGCCATCAGAGCTTTTAATCTAAATTACTTCAGCGTATGTGTCTGCAAAAAACAAAACAAAACCAAAACCCAAACAAACAAAAAATCCCACAAAAATACACACACACACACAGACACACAACCCCACAAAAGAAAAATGTACCACTTTTGCTGAAATGCTGAGAACTGTCACGTTTGAAAATATGAAAATAAAAAACATCATCATTGGTAGAACAAATCTATTGTCTTGACAAAGCACATTACCTATGATCACTAAAAATTACCCATAAAAAAGCCACTCATATCTGGTGGGGATCTGGAAAGAAGGCAATGGTGGGCATAGTTCAATGTTGATTAATTTTATAAATGATAATGATTGCATGAAACACAATGTGAATGGAAGACAGTGTGAAAAATGATGTATACAAACTTTATAAGCCAACCAATATAAAATACAAATTTTAACAATTTTTTTAAAAATCCACTGATAATAACCCTATTGGACAGAATCCAATTGCCACATAGATTTTTGGTGCTTTGGAAGGGTAGGTAGTCCGTAAGGAATTGCTCTGCTAATCCAAAGGTGGAGTTTCTCTCCAGTTCAAATCCACCAGGGACCCTCTGGGACCTAGATGAGCAATCTCCTCCCATTCCGGGCTGTAACTGACAGCCTCAGAAACCCAACCGAGGGTCAGCTATGAGTTGTTCTCACTTGGCAGCAAAAGAGTTTGCTTGAAAACTTTATGGGACTAGACCTCCTCAGCTCTCTCTTGCAGAGTGGCTGGTGGATTTGAATTGACTCTTTTGGTCAACAGCCCAATGTTAGTGCTCTTAAAATTTGATTTTCAAATGTGTTGAAAAATCTCCCAGCTATGTGATAAAACTCTTTCTTTTAGCCTATATTTATTTAGAGCAAAGAAAATGAAGACAGTATTTTTAGGAGCTAATTTTACTCCATTAATAAACTTGGAATAATGGCTTTGATATAGCACTCATGTCAGAAATTCAGTCAGAAAAGGAAAGCAAAAGAAATACTGAAGCTGATGCATGTATGATGCGGGTATTAAAAGACAAGAATTCTGCTCACCTTTTCTTTCTCTGTAGATGGTGTAGTCCATGAGTGTTTCTAGATATGAAGAAGGGAAACCTTGTCCTGCCTCTTTATGCCTTTAGATAGTCTTACACTTAAACAAAAAGGGATAAAGAATGAATTCTTTCTCAACGCTTCTGTACATGACAGAAAAGCAATGTATGGCCTTTTGTGCATAGGGAGTACTGGTAGCCTAGTGGCAAGAGCCGTGCTGCAATCCTGAAGACAGGCGATTTGAATCCACCAGCTGCTCTGTGGGAGAAGGATGGGCAATATTCTCCGATGGGATTAAGTGACTCTGAAAACCCACCGGAAGGTCAGGTATGGTCATTTCTGATTTGATGGTACACACAACAACAACAGAGAACTTCTAGTGCTTTCAGGATGTTCAATGTAAAAAGCCATTTATTCTCCGAGTGTGATTTTGAAATTGCTCTTCTCAGGGCTTTCCACCTACCATATAAATGACCATTCCTATCCTGCTTTCTAATTTGCCAAACGTTTTCATGTGCATTGTGCTGTCTAGTTAAAAGGTGGCAGCAGTGTGTGAAGATAAAGAGCACTGGCCTTGGTGTCAGAAAAATCAGTATGTTTGTCATAGTCACTTACTACTTGTAAACACTACATGAACTGCTTGATCTCTTTAAGTTTTGTCCCCATTAATAAAATGTGGATAATAATACCTATCGTTCAGGGAGGTAGATTTTAGCAGTAGTACATTGAACAGGCCATTATCGTGAGTAACCCATACATAGCAAAAGCACCAAAGGACTTCACTTAACTGTTTCTCTTCATAGGGCTGAAAGGGTAGAGTGCTCCTCACCATTATGAAGCATATGTATCAGACGTGTCTAGTTAAAGTACTGGCCTCTTCAGAGCTTAGATTCCAACCATCTTTATGAAAAGGCTCTTTAATTTGTAGCCAAAATAACCCTTTCCAGATAATCTTAGAAGGATAGTCCTTTGGGAGGAAGACATATAATTTAATTCTGGGTCTTCTTTACCCCTGAGACTATTTTCCCTGAAGCAACTCATGTGCTGTCATTAGATTTTATTAGGTGAGCTAAAATAGAGTCAAGATAGTTCCTTACACAATAGCTGTCCTTCCAGGACCTTTCAAGATCCACACATGTAAGAAAGATCTCAAAGACCTAACTCTTATACAGATTTATTGATCAATTTCCAAGTATTGAGCTTTCACAATGAAAAGAGAGTAGTGCATTTTGCACAGTGTAAAGTGGTGGGTGTGGATGTTTTTGGAGCCAGGCAGTCTCTGGCAGTTGACTGAGTCACAGTTGTGCTTTGGTGCCCACTTAAATCTTTAGAGAAGAGCCTGGGTGGGGTGACCATAAGACGTGTTCATTTAAGGACAAGCCAATTTGAATATTACAACATTTGGCAAACTTCCTCTACCAAATGGTGAATCTGACCCACTGCTTCCAAGGACTATTGCTTGGGTTGGAAACATAGGTCTTTTGGTTTTCTTTACATGGCCAAGCATATTTAAGGTCTTGCAATGAAATGACAATTAATGGGTAAGTAAGAGAGTCCTGGGTGCTTTACCTTTTCCTCAAACATTCTCAAGTTCCTAGCCTGGACCTATGGGATATGGATGTGCCCTGAGTACTTACTCAACATACAACTATCTTCTATAATTTATTACAGGAGAATCTAAATATGTGGTGGCTATCCAGTGGTCATTTGATCTTTTACTTAGTAAATATTTGCTTGAGGAAGTACTATATGGCCAACTCTGTATTCTACTTTAAGGATATGGTGTCCACTCCCGGAACATCTTTATGATCTTGCTATGGAAGGGAAAATAGCAAAGTATACAGCAAAACCAGCTTAGCACACTGTATCAACACAAAAGTGAGCTTACATAGAGTATATAAAGGCTTTAGAGTAACAAATAGAATCAAACCTACAGAACAACAAACAAAGAATTTGGAAGGGAGGGAATGAAGGATATGCAATTTCCTCAAGGGAGAGAAAAGAATATCACAGAAAGGAGTGAGGGAACATGAATAAGAATATGCTGATTGGTTTGACTAAGGTTAAAAAAAATTTAAAAAGCAGGAATAATATAAAGATCCAGGGTCAACGTTTGTGAAGCCTAGGAAGTAATTCACCAAGCATTAAAATCTAAGATCTTTTTCATCCTCTCTCTGAGAAATCCAGAGTTAATGAAGATCTTGGAGTTACAGAAGTGGAGGCTAAGGAGGAAAATTACTAGGGCATCTACTGAAAAATGAAGATTTTGAATTTGAATCCACAGGCAGAAAGACAGAAGAATAGAATACTAGGATGAGAAATAAAATCAGAAACATAATGGTTGAGTTATTATCTGGATGCTTTAAAGGGCTGTTTCGTGAAAGCAGCTTGAATGAAGAGCAATCTATTTCCAATTCAGACAAGAATTAAAGGTTACTATTTCCAAGCCTACTATGGGATCATGATAGTAAATACAAGGGGGAGACTAGCTGGAGAAATAATGTTGGGAAAGAAATGGCTGAATTGAGTAATCGACTGTTTGCATGTTCAAACAGAAAGAAAAAAACTTTTAAAATGACTCCACTGTAAAGTGTGTAACAATGAACTGAAATAAAAACTTTTTTAAAAAAAAATATTGTGGATGAGTGAAGAAAAATCTCTTTCAGTCAGTGATAGTTGTAACCTAAAAAACTGACTTAATATTTAAATTTCCTTTTCGGTAATGTCATTAAACATCTACAATTTTCTTTCAATAACTTAATAATTTCCTTCTTTACCAAGTATGTTTCATTTTAAAAAAAACACACAAAACAAACACACACCTACCCACAACAAACAACTCAACAAATAAAAACCAAACAAGTATTTATAAAATACCAATTTGTATCAAATTTTAAGTAAAGAGGTATGAGACTCATCACGGAATGGAAAAGAGTTCAAACCTTATTGCAATATTGTTTCAAATGTGCATTTAAATTTTCTCACATTAACTTTCTATTGCTTTATAATCCCTAAGCTGGCAACTTAACAGTGCTTTCTTTAGTGGTAGATGTGCCACCTCAAATCAAATTGGTTTTCTTAATGCTTGGGCATTTGAGTTTTTCTCTCAAATTGCATTTCTGTATTTAAAGGAAGGTGATGAATGAGATGGCTTTTGGCTAGAGTGAGTTAAAATCACCGCTCATATATGTTCTGATAAGAAATCATGTGGGTTTCTGGAATGGATGTTGTTATTGTTGTTATGTGCCTTCGAGTCACCTGCAACTCATAGAGACCCTATATACAACAGCTCTGAACCCTGCCCTATCCTGATGTATATATTCTGTGCCTCACTCAGGGTCTGGCCTGAAGGCAATGGAACTAGAACCAAAGTTGGTTATTTTGTAGGTCCTTGCCTGTTTGTAGGTAGAGAGCAGAAGGAAAATTTGCCCTCATTTTATATGGCCACTATGTAGACATTCAACAGAAAATCTTTGTCATTAATTCATGTTCATCTGAACGTGGAGAGGAGTAGGGAGTAGACCTTCCATACTAGTCTCTTATATCACCCAACTGATATCATGCAACTTATAACCAAGAGGCAGAGAAGCAATAGGAGGCTATTTAGTCTCAGATTTGAGCTCACCTACAAACACACCAAAAGGAATCATGTTTTAAAAACATGGCTGAACCATTTCTTAAATGTTAATATAAAACAAAAGGAGCAAGAAAGCAGACAAAGGAAACTTAACTGCTTCATCATTATTAAGACTTGAAAACAAATTTTAAGAAAACCAGTCAAGGGTAGGAAAGTAATTTCTTTACAGTGTTTAAAGGAAAAAGAGCCCCAAGAAGTAAACATATGAGAGCCTCAATATACTAAGGTATTAGTATATTTATTTCTGACTTTTGGCTACCGAGAAAATAAAGATGACAACTCTATAGCTATTCTATATAATGACAGATGTTCCTCTTATTCAAGGAAACAAAGTCCTCTTATGACATTTCTCTAAATATCTATCCAACCAGAGAGTATTTGATGTCTTCATTTTAGATAGTTTCATTCACTACTCCTTGTAACTTTAAACGGGACCTTTTTTTAAGCAGATTATCTTGTACGTTAGGTGTGGTAAAATATTTAAGAAGGACTGCTAATTTTGTAGTAGCTGATTTAGAAGAGTAAGAAAGTGAATAGAAAAGAATTCTTTTTATCACTCCTGTACTACTTTCTTTACTTAAATGTTATGATCAGATTAGTGACCAAATACTGTTAAATATTCAGTATATATATTTTTTTTTCTTAATATGCTATATTTTTCTCACCTTTATGAGGAAATTAATACCAATTCCACACCGGTCCCTCCTATCTTAACTCTAAGCAGAACAATTAATTTATGGTTATAGTTGTTTGTTTGCTTTATAAACAGAAACTTGGTTTTCACACAAAATGTTCACCAAACTACAAAATTGTTAATTTTTTCCAATTTAGGATATAAACAATTTTATATTGTCACCATTTGAGCCTTTCTCTTTTTCCACATTTCTTTAGACATCACAGTAAGAGCATTCTTTCCTAGAAATCTACTGACAGGGTTGATTTCACAGAAGATAAAAGTTGAATGTTTTTGCTTTACAAATATAGTTCTGAGACTTCTGGTGATCAATTTTATCAGTTGAGAAGCACATTTTATAGCTGACGTCTTTCTTGCTTGAGCAACTGTCTCCAACAACCTCATATCTATTATTTTGCTTTTCTGAATGTGTTCTTCAATTCTCCTTCTATAATAAATTTTTTCTACCTTTTTATAACTTTATCTTCTTTATTCCTCTGCTAGTATATTTGTTCCTTTTTTCCTTATGCAATGAAAATGGGTTTTTTGCTCACTGGTTATTTATATTTTATCACTTTTCTATAGTTTGTTTGATGTCTAGTTCCTCTTCATTTATGGAGAAGTCTTGAAGACAGTAAGTGTGTTGTGGTATTTTGGTCATATTTAAGAACTTTCATTCACTCTTAAGAAAGAAAATGATAATTTATTATCTTAACAACACCAAGATCAACATAGGGAGAGCTCTGTGGGCCCTGTGGATAGGAAGTTATGCTACCAACTCAAAGATGGGTGATTTTAATCCGTGGACCTCAGGCCTGGTTTTAATTGTTTCTGGTCAAACATTCTTCTAAGTGGTATAGCACTGGTCTGTACATTTGCTGTACAGAAGTAACTCCTGGTTGCTGTGAGGCTAAACACTGTGATAATGATACATCAAATGTGATAATGGTTACCCATAGTGGACAGTGTTTGGTGGCGCTCCCCAATTAGAACAAGCTTTGAAGCAGAAGTGGCTTCCAAAACAGCTTGCCTCTGGAAACTCTATGAACTTGGAGAAATGATGAAAGTTATACTAGTGTTCAGGTCTTTTGTTCATAGAGTCTCTATGAGTCATCTATGACTCGACGGCACTTAACAACAACAATCTTAATCTAATATATATATATATATATATATATATTTGTTCTACTTTTATAAATTATCTTCTGCATCTACAAAAAGGACCCGAGATACAATTTTTTTTAAGAGTATCTGGAATAGAAAATATCTAAGGTCTGAAAAGGGAACTCTGGTGGTGTAGTTCACAAGGAAGTTGAAAGAGGGATTTTTTTTCCCCTGAGATGGACTGGTTTTGGTCATTCAGAAGGGATTTTTTTTATTGGTAGGAAAAAAGATGGGCAATTTCCTCCCATGAGATTTACAGTGTTAGAAACACAAGGGTTTTTCTTTTTAATTGATTTTTTTTAATGCAACATACATATTTTTTACAGCATATTCTTTCCATTTATTTTCCCCCCATTCACTCACTGTTGCATATTTCCCTCTCTGTCTACCCCTTCCCCAGTTCATTTTTTTCTTTGAAAAAAAATTCTTTCACTGTAATACAATCCCTCCCCCTGAGACCACAGTCCACTTTACTAAGCATTTTTTTTCTGTAATCTTGTCATGAAAATAATACCTAATCCTATATTCTTTTTAAACAGTTCTCTCCCTCACTTAAGAGTTTATTATGAGTTAGTTTCAACTTATGACTATGATAGGGTCTGAAAACAAATGAAGTTTCTATCTTATCAGAATTAAAAATTATTGTATATCTGAACGTGAATATAGTGATGCTATCATTATCAATTTATCTTTCCTTAAATACTATTAAAAATATAAAAAACTTCTTAGTTCATACTGTTATTGAGTACCACTGATTCTTGATTGAACCCTCTGTTATGTCTAAGACATTGTACCAAGCACTGAAGGAGCTTAAAATGACTATCAAAAAGTTTTTTCACTTAAAAATTTTGTACCTAACAGAAGGGATTAGACAAATTCACAAATGACGGTGCCAATTATATATCAGGTTTCATAATGAAGTGAAGGTTGGGTGGGGTCTACAGGAGGAATAGATGATTTTTTTTGCCCCCATGGAAAATGGGCAAGAATGGCTTCATATCAATGGTATATGGGGATGAACCTTTAAAGAGAGATAAAAATTGATGTTTTTGTTGTGTACCATCCAGCAGGCTTTCAGAGGCAGTGAACTGCATGGAAGAGACTCCCCATCTTTCCCTTGTAGATTTTAACTCCATGCTTTTGAGTTATTAGCACAACTCCTTACCTTTAATACATCAGAACTCAACATTTGATAGATAGGGGTATGTATAACTGGATAAAAGCTGACTAGTTAATAAAAATGAATGCTTTTCTATGGAAAGTATAAATAATAATATTCCCATTCATATTTAAAAAATTTGGATGCAGAAGTGGCATCCACTTCCTAAATAACATGCCTCTGGAAACTTTATGAACTTTGCTAAGTATTGATAGTTGTAGAGGGGCTTCAGGCCTTTTGTTCACAAGGTTGCTATGAGTTGTGCTGGACTTAAAGGCAAACTCTCTCACATTTTGAAGAAACTTTAAAAAATTACTTTAAAAATAACAAATGATGTGAATAGTTGTACCCTGATCACACCCATATTATAAACTTTTCAATATGGTCCTCAAAGAAATGAAGATCATAAAGCTTTTATTGCTTAAAAAAAGGACTTTAAATCCATACATTCAGGTTCAACCTTCTGCTAAGAATTTGCATATACAGCCAAATATGTTGAATCAGAATCTACATTTTAATATCATCTCCAGATGACTGTTGTTGTTGTTAAGTGTCATCGAGTTGTAGACGAATCATAGTGACTCTATGAACAAAAGACCTGAACACCTTTATAACTTTCATCATTTCTCCAAGTTCATAGTTTCCAGAGGCAAGCTATTTCCGAAGTAGTAGATGCCACTCCTGCTTCCAAGCTTATAATCGGGGAGCTCCACCAAACACTGTCCACCATGGGTAACCATTATCACCTTTGACACATCAATGCCACAGTATTTGGCATTACAGCAAACACTGTTAGGTATACATAAAAAATCACATGAAGACCTTTAAGAATTGGCTGGTCATCTTGTTAAAATATACCTCTGATTCAGTATATCTGAGATGGAAATGAAAATTCTCCGTTGAATTTCTGATATGAACCAGTTGATACCCCAGGTTTAACAATATCTTTAATTCTAAAAGTAAATGGAAACTCATATACAGCCCTCCCCACAAAAAATGGAGACTCTAGACCTGCAAATCCACTATTATGTAGCATAACCTTATTTCTTTTTCTCTTTCTTTCCTTTTTTTTTTTTTTTTGTTTGTAGCTGGAGTTGTCTGAGAATGGTCACTAAGAAGTAGATTATCAAGAGCCTACTATTTGGTCCTAAAAGCCTTCTGAGGTCCCAACTCTTCTCACTATTTCTTAGTTGTTGGAATTGACGGAAAAACCTCATAAGCACTTACTTACTTCACCTCTGCCTTGCATGCAGACTTCCGAGCTTTACATAAAACAATCCAGTGTTAGAGGGAATTTGCTCCAGGACTTAAGAACAATAAATGACATAGTTGAGCCTCTACATCTTGTGGTTCCTAACTTGTATACTATAATAGACAAAGTGCTAGTCAATAGGCCTTCTATTGTAAGAACTACCTTCCCTTGTAACTTGATTTATGCCAGTATTAGAACCTCTACTTGAAATATTATTGCTTTTTACTTTTTGACTCATGTACTTTAACTTGTTAGTTAAATTTGTGTCTTCTACACTGCAACAGTTCCATGATACATCTTCAAGGATATGAACATGTACGGCTAAGCACAAATGACAACAGTGCATCTAAATTCCAAAATTAATCTCCACAATAGTCTATGTGTTTCCTATTGCCAAAGGGGCCCTTTAGAGTAGTGAGAGAAGATCTTCACCCTGAAACCTACAGCATTACTTTTCAGCAGGAAGTAGCTAAGAGAATACGCCGTTCCCTTTTCCTTATGAATCAGAGTGAAGTCTCTCTCAGGGAGGAGTGATAGGGAATGGCAAAGGACACACTGACAAAGGAGATTAATCAGAACTGGCTTTGCTAAGCACTGTGGCAATGGGACAATTAAAATAGACTTTTAAGGGGGGGAAAAAGAAGAACGAACTGGGGGGAGGGTAGAGAAAATAGTGCAACAAAGAATGAATGGAAACCCAAAATCTCTGTAAACGTTCATTAAAATTAATAAAATTTAATTAAAAAAATAAAAAAGAAGAAAAGAAGTAGATTATCAGTGATTAGGAAATCTAGTCCAAAAAAGATCATCCATTCTAGATTGTTGTTGTTGTTGCTGTGTGCCTTTGAGTGAGAATGGACTCATAGCTGACACTCCAATGGGTTTTCAGAGGCTACATCAGAGGAGGATACTGTTCATCATTCTCCCATAGAAAAGCGTTGGATTAGAGTAGCACATCTTCAGATTAGCAGCACAACTCCTTACCAGTTGGCCACCAGAACTCCCCTCTAGTTAAAAAACAGTGGCATCTATTTGAACTGTCTACCTGACAGAGTTTTTATTTTTCCTGGTCTTTTACTAATCAATTCTACTTTAAAGATATCAAAACAACTGAAAAATCACAGAGGCTATATAATCTGCGCCTTTGGTCTGTTTTCAAACAGCCCCAAATTAATGGGGGAATGGTTAAAATAAAAAAAAAGCTTTTTCTCTGACACAGATTTCTAAACAATATAATTACGGTTTAGCCCATGGTTATGAGCTTTAGAGCTTTAAAAAAAAAAACCAACCAAAAACAAAACAACAACAAAAAACCCAACTCTTTGCTGCAGATGTGGCCACCAGCTTACACCAGACAATTTGATTCATGTTTGCTGTTGTTGAAAGAAAATAAAAATAAAAACCTCCTCTTGTCTTTGGTATGTATGGTAGATGAAGCCAGACACAAAAGCCTTGCATTCAAATATTCAAACATGGCTCCCCCCTGCCTCCTTTTGCCTAAGGTAGAAGTTAAGAATATTTGCTGATAAGACAACAGTACCCATTAATTTGTGATGTATATTTGTATTGAAGATTTTACTTTCACAGCTACATTATTTTATTTTAAATTTTTTTAACAATTACGGCTGTTTATGTAAATGTTCAACCAAGAAAATTAGCATTTTGTTCATTAATTCACATACAGATTGATTTTTTTCTCTTAGTTGTAATTCCTTCAATGTGTCAGCACTCTTTTTAGCTCCACCTTGGGTTCCCCATTTCCATTTACTCAACATTCTTGCTTCTTTCTGTCTTCTGATTTGGCTTCCGGGAATATGCTGCCCTCTTACTCTGGTACAATTGAATGTTCTGAGAAGTATTTTCCTCAGAAGTGTTGTTCTCTTCATAGACCTGCCTACTGTTTGGCTGTAAGGTGATCACATGGTGTCCCTTCAATTCTGAATCTGAAAGGTTCTATTAGTCTCAATCGATGCCTTCGGTTTGTAGTATTGGAGAAGAGTATCCCACGGACTTCCAAAAGAACAAACATATGTGTCTTGGAGAAGGTGCAGCTGGAGTGCTCATTAAAGGCCAGGACAGCGAAGCTTTCTTTGTCTTACATACTTTGGACATGTTGTTAGGAGGGACTATTCCTTGTAGAAGGACATCATACTTGGAAAGATGAAGGGTCATTTAAAAAGAGGAAGACTCTCAACAAGATGGATTGACATGGTGACTGCAGCAATGGGCTCAGGTGTGTCAGAGATTGTGAGGACGGCACAGGAGAGGACAGGATTTATATCTGCTGTTCACAGGGTCATTATGAGTTGTACTTGACAGCACCCAACAAAAACAACATTAGCCTCTATCAGACCAGAAAATCTGGTATTTTTATGAATTCGAATTTTGTTGCACACTTTTCTTTAACTTTGTCTGGGATATTCTATTGTGAACCCAGTGAGGGCAGTTGATAACAGGCACCATCTAGATCCTCTGGTCTCGAATTTGTGGAGGCTGTGGATCATATGATTCATTAGTCCTTTGGACTAATTTTTTCTTTGAGTCTTTGGATTCCTTCACCCTTCTTCCATTCAGAAGGGAAGAGAATAATAATAGCTGTACTTTGGATGGCTGCTTGAAAGCTTTCAAGATCTCATTTCATACACATCAAAATAGGATGTAGAATTGTCATTG
The DNA here is from genome assembly GCF_000299155.1 of Elephantulus edwardii. Taxonomy (NCBI): domain Eukaryota; kingdom Metazoa; phylum Chordata; class Mammalia; order Macroscelidea; family Macroscelididae; genus Elephantulus; species Elephantulus edwardii. The sequence goes on along the minus strand of NW_006399782.1, from coordinate 20,856,908 downwards.
TGGACCTGGTCACATCACCTTCAATTACTCTGATTCAGAAACTTTCCATTGGGTTTACAATGCTGTAAATTTTAATAGGAGGGGACAACCTATGTTTTTTCCAAGGAGCCATGGTATGTATGTTGGAGATATATGGTCTTGGGATGAGAAGTGCAACTCACTGCAGACCACACTTCCAGAACTTTCTCTTTTATTGTCTCTACTAGGCAAATTCACTTGGTGTTCTCTGTGAGTATGGTTCCTAGCCCTCAAGATCAGTAAATGGGTCCTGCAAACTAAGACATTTTCCCGATAGTGCACCTGTATTCTATTAATTATATAGAGATGTCTGCAACAAATACAAATTATTAGACATATTTGCCACATATACAAATATATATGTAGAGAAATTTCACTGCCAAACTTATATATGCACATCATGCATAATCCACATTATTTTGTATAAGTACAAAGACTAAGTCCGAGTTAGATTGTGGAAACTTGCTCACTCAGTGTCCTTATTGTTCTCAGGTGCCATCTAGTCTAATACGACTCGTGACTACACTATGAACAACAGATAGGAACCCTGTCCTATCCTATGCCACCCTTACAATCTCTAACACACTTGAGCCCATTGCTGCAGCCACTATGTCAATCCATCTGGTTGAGAGTCTTCCTCTCTTTCACTGTCCTCCCCACCTTTCCAAGTATGACGTCCCTTTCCAAGAAACAGCCTCTCTTATCAACATGCCAAAATTAGGTGAGACAAAGCTTTATCATCTTTGCCCCCAAGGAGCACTTTGATTGCACCTTCTCCAAGACATATATGTGCTTGTTCTTTTGGCAGTCCATGGGATACTCAGCACTCTTCTCCCACATTATAGTTCAAAGGCATAATTTCTTCTTCTACCATTTTTATCCATTGTCCAGCTCTGAGCGGTATAGGAAGTGACTGAAAATACCTTAGTCCTTAAACTACCATCGTCCTTAGTGTAGCCTTAAAATCATATTCTCCCCAAATCTAGGTATGTCTCAAGAAAGCAACTGAGAGAAATACCTCATACTTGATTGGGTATTTAGGCTTTAGAAGTAATCCAGTTCAAGACCTTATGATGTGGCTGCCACAGCAATTAGATATTAGCAACATAAAAAGGACTTGAAGAACTCTATCATTTTGTATTATATGTAAATCTATGATGTGGTATGGAAACTATCAACATGTCATTAAATTAATAACTCAACTTACACTAATTAATGGCATGCACAGAATTACTTTGTAGGAAAAATATAATACATGAAATATAGTTTAACTTTCATTTTCTTATAACACTTAGTCCCTCTTTACCATCATTCTTAAATTGTTTTTGTCTTTGGAAAATAAGTGAAAAACCAGAGTTTTATGTTTGAGTACATGTACACCAACACAAAGTATGCTGCATTCTCCTTTTCTGATGGTGTAGAAATGTGTTATATTTTTCCTACTCCAATCTCATTATAAAACTGGTTAAATTTATATTAGCTAAAATTAACATCATAAATACATAGTTATCTGGTACACAGTTCTTCTATTAATAGTTTGAAAATGTGCTGGTCAGGACTAAAATGGTTTAATTATAATCAGATTTCATCTCCAGAAAAGCCAAGTCTACACTTCTACAGTCTGTGACTACATTATCAATTAACTTTGCCTTAGTGGATTAATACAGTGTATAAGGTCAGAACTGAGTAAATGGGACGAGGAAGAGTGCGTGAAACTCATTCACTCCTTTGCCAGATTCTGCAAAATAGCTTCCTTATTCCCACAATGTGAAATTTTTCTTCCTGATTCCAGTGTATGGAAAGGGAGTATCTCTAAAGCATAGAGCTATTTCTCCTAATACCATAAAGATGAGTTTGAAAAAGAGATGATGTCATCTGCTAAGCTGTTACCATGTTCAATCTTTCACAGGTAGTTAGAACTTCCATACTACCTTTCTATTCTCGTGGGCCTCAGAGATTTGAGGATAGGGGTCACAGATAGTTTATCCCTTTGGGTTAGAATGCCTTTCCAGATGAGTTCATCATTTTCATTACTCTGCTTCTTCCTTTCTCAGTAGTACCTTTCTAAAGGCAACCAAGGACCTCTTCAGTGAAATATTGAAGGCAGGGGATTCCTGGAATGATTAAAAGGAACAAAGCTTTCCCTTAGCACTTGTCCTTTTCTCTGTAAGGAGATGAGGTAATATATAATCTCCTTCCTATATTACTACCACAAGGGCAATTTGTGGGAAGAAGAGATGGATTTCTAAGAGTGAAATCCAACTGCTTAGCCTGGGCTATTTTCAGAAAGGCTTATCTTCAATATCCTCATTTCAGAATTGGTCTCTTTGCTCTGAGCAATACTTTGACCATCAAAAGCTACCAGCTGTAAGAACTGCTATAGAAGTTCTCTCTTATGCAAGGAAAAAGGAGCACGTTAATGTTACTGAAAGGTGAAAAGGTGACACGTATGGATAAATGTCAAAGCCTTCTGTTATTCTTCATGTGGTTTGTGTGTGAAACCTCATCTGACCTTTTGCTTTGCAGTTTCTATCACGTGTGTAGTCTGGTCGGACAAGTCCTATGTAAATCAGAGCTCCTCAAAGCCAGGAGACCTCTGTATCACTGTAATACCCCCAATAACTGTTTCAAGGAAGAACAGCCACAAAGAGCCTTTCTGTAGGACACGAAATTCACACTTGCCAAAGAAATCACTGCACGTGTAAATTAGAAACTAATCATCACTTCCTTTCTGGAAACAGTGGCAGCTTTGCCTTAGAGTTTATGTTGAAATGTACATTGGTATGAAATATTTCTCACTATAGTCAGCATCAATTTAGAAGTCAAACATTGACTCCCAGTTCCAGCATGCCAAGAAATCAGAGAGAGGAAAGAGTAGAAGTGGGGAATTGACAAAGACTTGGACTTCTCTGACACTTTAAGAAGCTAATTGTATTTGTAAATTCCTGGCAAAAAAAAAACAAACAAACCTGACAATTGTCAGATCTGTCACTGCTAGGCTATTCCTGGGTTTCTTCATCATCTATTTTTCCCTAAAGTCTTGCAAAGAACCGAAGGGCTCCCAGAGATGAAAATGAACTTGACAATCAGGTTGCAACTCAAACTGATCTTGATTCTTTTCGTCACTTTTTAATTCATTGCAGATGGTGTAAATGGGATGTTTACTAGCTGGCAGGTAATGAGTCTTGTAGTAGATAATAGTGATGGACAGAATCTCACGCCTGTTGACAGCCCAGCATCTCAGCAGCTGTATGTGGCTATCACCCATATATTACTTTGCCAGCCCCTTTCTCCCTATAGAAGCAACGGCTGGGGCACCTGAACCTCACCGGTTCACATAGGAGTTATCCTGATTCCATCTTTGCCATCCACATGCTCAGACAGTCTAAGATGTGATCTAATGTCTACTGCTCTAAAAGGAAAATGTAATCTGTTTAAACATCCAAACACTCCTCTTTGCAGGTACTGCCATTCATCATGACTGTCAGTGCTTCTGTGGAAGAGTAATGACCCTCAGGCATGGGATAATGCTCCATAGGGGCCTTATGAATGCCACTGCCAAGCACAGAAATTGATCGGTTTTCAGTGGAAGACCTGCACTTACTCACTAAATTACAAGTGGCTGTTTACCCCTTTCACAATAAAGGCTGGGTTAGGGAGCCACAGACCCTGCTGACTTTAATTGTCCTAAACATATGGGCACTAGATTTGGACCCATCAGTGAGATAGATTTAAGCAGCTTGAAGTTGAAAATTGGATCAGAGTCATTCAAAAATACATTGAAAGATAACGTGGGTATTGTTGTGGTCCACCCTTTTTTCATTTTTTTAAAAAAAATTCTCTATCAATGGAAGGTGACAACATCCTACCATCCAATATAAACATGATGTTTTGAAAAAACAAGAATAAGTATGCCAGTGAGAAGTTAACTGTTTGTTCCCTTCCTGTAGACCTACTCTTATCTGTGGATCTAAAGACTCGAACAATGGTGAACAATTATATGCTATGAACCCATAATTTCCGGCTAATCTCCAGTTATATCTCATCTAACCTACTTTGACATTTTCCTAACCTTCCAATCCCAGCTGCTTTTTGTCCTAAAATCTCCTTAGGAAATAAATTCACTTGCACTCTATGGACTGTTCATACTTTGGTAAATGCTTTATCACTATGGAAGGTTTATTAAAAAAAAAGTGTCTTCCTCAGTATTTAACAGACATCCTTTTTAAGACTGAATATTCTCTTATGATCTTTCCTTTGATCTTGCCTCCCTCAGTTCTAGTAGTGGTGCTTTATCTCCAGGGCTTTTAGATTCTGAAAAGGCCACCATATTTTTCACATTTCTCTCATGTTGTTTTCTAATGTACCTTTGATTTTTCATTTTGGCCCAATCTTCTTTGTCAATAACCTTGGTAGCATTAAAACTTAATGAGTATAGTTAGTATTCCAGGAAATATATTGCATAAGTTCTGTTATTTTATTAAATCATATTTTAATAATTTCCTTTTTTTCTAAGGGAGAAAAGTGAGGTATCCACAAATGAAGAGAAATTGAAAGATACTACTTTTTAGGAAGTAGTGTTCCTAGAAAGTACTGAGTGGTCACTTTCTTGCCTTAAATATTTCCCCACATGTATAGGTCATGACTCTGAGTTGGAAGGCTCAAGGACTCTGAACCACTTCATTTCCGTTTTGCCCTCTGCTGAGAATTTTTACTTCCGCCATGTTGGGCTTTGTCCTTAGAACACTGTGCTGCTAACCTGCAGGCTGTGCTTCTCTGGGTGGTTCAAATCCACCAGCAGGAGAAAAACATACAGGAGAAAAATGAGCCATTTGATTTGCCTCTTCAGTTCCAAACTCAGGCAATGCGTTTTGGCGGTTTGGTGTTTTTTTGTTTTGTTTTTTTAAAATTTATACTGCTTCAGAATGAATAATAGATCTTACAAGATTATTTAGGCAATTCTTATGGATCCCCAAGTCATACTTATACACGTGTAAAAGGAGATAAAATGCAAATTATCAGCAGGGCCACAGATCAGGATGAAGTAGTCCAAAACGTTGCTCTTGTTGTTAGGCATAGCGAGCCCAGGAACAAAAGGTCTGAATTCCGTCCTATCCTGTACCTTCCTCAGTCTCTGACACACTCAAGCCCGTTGCTGCAGTCACTGTGACAATCCACCTGGTTGAGTCCAAATTCTTGAACTAATCTCAAGAAGGAAATGGAACTTTTACTGATAGTGACTCTTCCAATAGTTAAGGAAGCTTACAAAGAAAGGAATGGGCTTTATGAAATCATTGCAGTTAGGAATGCTTTTTTCTACCTGGCCAGTTGCCTCTGTTTCTTGGCTGTTCAGGTAATGCCCAAGCTAAAGAAACTTCATATTCCCCATATCTTTATTATTGTTATCTTTAAAAGGTGGAACTTCAATTTCCTTGGAAGAGAAACTACTATAACTCACTGACTGCCATCAAATAATTCCAACTCATAAAAACCCTCCATAGGGTTTCTGAGGCCACAAAATGAAATAAGGCTGCTTACCTTTCTCTTTCAGAGCCCCAGGAAGTTTTGAACTACTAGAGCCTAGACTTTATGGTCAGTAACACAACACACTGTAGACTGCCTTATTAAGGCACTAGAGTGCCTTATTACTGGATATTATTGTGTTCTTGCATGTCGTTGAGTTGGAACTGACCCTCCAGTGGGTTTTCAGAGGCAGTAAATTGCATGGGAGGAGTTCTCCCACTCAGAGCAGCTGGTGGATTCAAACTGTGTGTCTTTGGGATTACAGCTTCTTACCACTAGGCCATCAGAGTCCTTTTTACAAATGTTGTTGTGTACCATCAAGCAGGAACTGAAGTATAGTAGACCCTCCAGTTGGTTTTCTAACTCAGTTAATCTCATAGGAGGAGATTCATTCTCCATCCTTCTTCCATGGAGCAGCTGGTGGATTTGAACTGTTTGCCTTCAGGATTGTAGCGAAGATTCTTACCACTAGGCAACCAGAACTCCCTCCTTTTACATTTAAATAGATCTTAATAACTAGTAAAAACGTAACATTGAAATAATAAGACTGGAAGATCTCAGTATGGGGCAGAAGTGAAGAAATATATTGAGAATTAGGAATATGCTAGAAGACAATAAAAAGAAATCAGATAGTGAACTAAGCAAAATAACCTTTGACGTTCAGTGTCAGCTAGAAATGTCAATGTAATTCAGGACTGTATACAATTGGCCATTGTTTCTCTGAGAAGAGAGGTATTAAGTTACCTGATTATCTTCTCTGGAAGAATGCATTCTGCTTTAGACACTTTTATTACCGGGAAGATGTAGACAAAACAGGGAAGATTAACAACCAGTTTTATTAGCAGGTAGTAGCTGAGCTGGTGTGAATAGTACTGGTTGTGAAGAGTTCTGTATTCTCTTCTCAGCTTTGCTAGGCTCTCACGTTGGAATAGTCATTCTAGAAATTTAGATAGGATAATTTATATTCTGTTCCCAACAGAGTGGGCAGTTTGGGAACTGAAAGAAAGGGGAATGTGTAAAACAGCTTAAGGACCTGGGGTGGCAGAATTTCTATTGTAGGATCTTCATCTTTCATTAACAACAAATAAACGAAATCAACGGCAACTTGTTAAGCTTTCATTTACACAAGCTCCAGACATTTAGCATTTATGGCATGTCTTCTAGGGAGAGTCAGTCTGAGTATTGCAAATGTTTAAGCTGTCAACTGAAAGACTAGACATTCAATGTCACCCAGTGATGCCTTCGAAGAAAGGTCTCGTGATCTCCTTCCAAAAAAATTAGCCACAGAAAACCCTATGGAGCAAGTGGAGTGATTGAAAGGAAGGACATTCTGAAAGCCATGGACTGTTAGAAACCCTGTGTATAACAATTAATAGCCTTACAAGGGGAATCGGGAGGAGGGGGTGGGAGGAAAGTGTGAATACAAGAAAGTAATTTAAAAAAAGGGGTAGGGGAAAATTAAGTTTTGCTCTTACACACATAACACGACCAGGACTTGTGATCAATTAGACAACAACTGGATCTGGAATATGCCATCTTGGTATAGAATTTAAGAGCTTGGGGATTTTGTGCTTTTCACAGAATAGGGGATCTAGTTAGTGCTAAGAACCCGGGCTGCAATCCCAAATGTTCATAACCACCAGCTGCTTTGTGGGAGGACAGGCAATTGCCTTCCATGTGATTTACTACCTCCGAAATCCCACTGGAGGGTCAACTATGAGTTGCTTCTAACTTGACAGCACACAACACCAAGTGGTAAGGAACTATGCTGCATTTTCAAAGGCATGTGGTTTAAATACACCAGCTGCTCAATGAGAAAGACAGGCAATCTCATCTCATACAATTTATTCCCTCTAAAAACCCACTGGAGGGTCAAGTATGAATTAGTTCCGACTCAGGGGTACCTGATAATAACATACTATTCTATTTCCCTGGAAATCTTTTAAGGCCACATAATAAACTTATAAGATTCTTTGTCATTTTACTCAAATTGGATTACTAAATTTATTGTAGTGGCACTAGAATGAGCTCATAGCTGCCCCTACACCACAGGGTTTTTGAGGCTGTAAATTGTAAAGGAAGAGATTTCCCATCTTTCGCCTTCAGAACTGCTGATGGATCCAAACCACCTGAGAGGTGCTACCTTTGGGCCAGCAGCACAACACCGTGCAGACAAGCTGCCAGAGCTGCTACCATAAATGTAAGCTTAGTTTCATAGGAATGCCCTTTGGGAAGAGGCCATCACTTTTAGCACTGTTAATAAGTATCATTAAGGAATGGCTAACATGAGCTTTTCATTTTTGTTATTAGATGCTATAGAGTTAACTCCAAATAATGGTCAGCTTGTATGCTACAGAGATAGGAACCGCCTAGTCCTGCACCGTCTTCACAGTCATTGCTATTTCAGTCCATTATTCCAGTCATTGTGTCCTTCTATCTTGTTGATACGTAGCTGTTGTGGTCAAGTGACACACGGTTCGAGGCCACCAGCTGCTCCATGAGAGCAGGATGGGCAATCCCCTTTCATGCAATTAACTACCTCTGATGACCCGCCAGAAGGTCAGCTATGGGTCAGTTCCAACTCGATGAACTTTGGTCTTTTCTTCCTCCTCTGTCTTTGTAATGACCGTAATAGTATTTCTTTCTTCTTTTTTTTTTTTTTCATTTACTTATTTGCATTTTTTTCTTTCTTAAAGTTCAAATTACTTTCCATTGACCACCAATTACAGTAGTGATCATCTCTGCTGGTTCTTAGTGACCAAAAATCTGGACATTTAAGGCTGTATTTAAAAGGGGCAGATGAAGAGTCAAGCTGAACTATGAGCTCAGGCAGGGTTGGCAAACAGAGGAGGTTGACTTCTGATGACTGTAGTCAAATGGGTCATACATTCAGCTGCTACCTTATCCACCTAGGTGTCCGGGTTCAGAGGATTTTCTCAGTGATTTTCACAATCCTTTCTCCACCAAATAAGACCAGCGACTTGGCAAACATTGCTGCACTGTTCTCACATTTCCTTTTCCTCCTTCCCTCAGGAAGGATATCTTCAGGCCAAATGCAAGTCTTTAATGACCAGATAGACAAGGAAAGTTACACTTCATAAATTCCTTTCTGCTCCTACAGCTGGTCAACCTAAGCTGGCTCAAGTGCTCCAATACAGTACATGGCCATGACATTACTTCTGACCTTCAGATGTGACTTTTTCTTAACTATTAGTTGGGGGTTCCTTCTCTTCTTGTCCCCCTGCTTCTCAATAGCTACAAGTGGAATGAATTCTTTAAATACAGAATCTGATCTAAAGAGGTAACTTTCCAAAGGCTGCTGGTCATTTGAACTAAAATAAAATCCACACTTCTCATTATGAAGTTTGCATAGTCTTGTTCCCGGCTAACTTCTCTGACCAAATCGACAATATCCTTTTAATTCACTTACATAACTCATAACTCACAATCCTAGCTCATTTTGAGAGAAGTGAGAGACTGAAACAGAAAAGTTGTTGTTTTATTTGCCTAATTTTTTTTTCCTTTGGATCTGTACATGGCTAATATCTACCATTATTCAATTCTCAGTTAAACACCATTTCCTTACGGATGCCTCCCTATCACATTGTACTCTTACTTCCCTCATTCTACTCATCAGTGTACATTGCATTATTGATGGATTTTAACCATCTTTTCTAACAAAGCAGGTTTCCTGAGGACAGGGGATCTGTGAGTCTTCTCACAAGAGTATTCCCAGTGCCTAAGACAGTAGGGAGGAGCACAATAAATATTTGCAGAATGAATGAATGTAAAATGGAATTAATGAATAGTAAACAAGGGTAAAGCCACTGTTTTTCATATCAATGAGCATTTCTTTAAATGTGCCTAAAAGTGTTTTGAAGACAAAAGACTGTCCTAATACTTTACCTGAATGTGCAAATTTTACTAATGAAAACCTAAGAGTAGATGAATGACTGGTCCAAAATCATGTGACAAATTCCTATTGTCCAATTCTGGTCTTTAGTCTTGTAAGCTCAGTCAAAGCTGCAGTGCTTCTCTTAGAACACAACTGTACACTAAAGACAGCTGATCTGAGTCCTTGACTATGCTTGCTTGGGGTTGGTGTGGAGTGGGTCTGTCAATCCTTTGAAATGGTACACTGTCCTTCTTTGGAGACAGGGTCCACAGTGTTCATCAGAGTATAACAGGAAGCCATTTACTCCTAAACACCTAGGAATCCTTTCAAATAACTCAATTCTAACGAACTTTATTTTTTACTCTTCCTTTGGTTCCTAGGAAGCCTCACGGCCTCAATATTTTTGTGAGAGACATTGGCCAAGCAGACACATTCTCATCTCCAGCTTTGACTCCAGGGTGTGAGAGGTCTCACAAGTTGAAGAAACCTGCTTGGTGATCAAGATACAAAGCTATCTAGTGCAGAGAAGAGATGAGGAATGGGGTGCTTTCTAACCATGTCCTCAATGTAAAGAAACTAGCCCACTGCCCTCAACATTTGTTTTTGTAGTTTTAGCAGGCTGATTTAAGCTATATTATTATACCTTTGAAGGTTCAGTAAGACAAACAAGTGATTGTCAGGCACAAGATAGAAAACAGAGAAACACAACACGTAATTCTAAGTTTAGGATATAGCATCCATATTGGGTTTGACATAGCACTTCCACAACCTGTTGTTGAATTTTTCTTTTTCTATGAAAGGACAATGAAAATAATAGTATTCTTAATCCAAAGATTAGGACCAAGGGTACCACTTTTCCACATAACATCAAGGTGGAGTTATGAGCTGGTTTTACCATGGGTGATACAATACTGCTACGATAAATAAGATGACGACTTTTCTAAGGTTTACTAAACTTTATCATTAACAATGACAATGCACATTTTCTTTTATAAAATTTCTAGAAATCCATTTCTTTTCAATAGATGATTATAATGATTATAACGATTATGAACAAGAAGAATAAGCCAACAGCTCCAACAAAGTACCAGATACCTTTCCGGGTGCTTTATTAGACACGTATTCATTTATTTCATTTTCCCAGCACCTGGATCTATTGACGATATATTGTTGTTATTCCTATGTGAGACGTGAGCAAAGTGAATGTAAAGCCAATGATAACTGGTATATAAATTATGAAGCAGGATTTGCATCCAGATTGTCTCGTGCCAGTTCCAATCTCGGATCCACTCTGCTTCCACCTTTGTCTGTGGTAGCTCTGCTTTTCCTGAATGAAAAGATGGCGAGAGCAAATTTCAAGCATTGCCTTTATTTGTCTCGGTTATGTTCACTTTCCCTAATGATTTACTAGTCCACGGGATACATACCTACATCTTTACCTCTGGGGGGAAAAATAATTTCAGCAAATTGGGATTTAATCCCATTTATAACTGATTATGTTAAATAGAAAGCACCTTATCAGCTTGTTCTCTGCATAACTGGTAATTATAATATATGAAATCTTTGGAAAATGTCTGAATCAAAGTTTTGGAAGGTTTGAATTAGATAATTATTAGTTGGAGCATATGAAGTTGCCATTTCTCTAGGTCAAAAGTGGTCAAATATTGAGAAAGTCAAATGGTTCAATTTATGGAAAATATTCTAATGTTAACCGCTATTGTTACAGAAATTACGTTCACTCTAGAGTCCTTCTCATCCAGCTTTTCTGCTCATGTGGAATCATTGCTGATAGGAGATTCTGAGGAGGTAGAGTTGAATTTGCCATTTTTATTTGCAGTATTATTTCAAATTCTTTCTTAATTTTTACCATAACATGTACACTAAAACAATGCCACAGAAGCAGGCTGAAGAATGAATAAACACCAAACATTTGTACAGTTTTACCTAACCTTGTAGTGAAAGTCAAAGCTTAATGGCAATACAAGTTATACTGAGTGAAAAAAAAAAGAAAGGATGAAAGTCATAGAACCTTATTGTTTTTATCTATCATACCAGAAACTTTTAACTAGACACTTCAAAATGAATATCAAATCCATAGAGCTGGTTTGAGGGGAGTGAAAGGGTTTCCTTATGGCTGCTGTAATATATTACCAGAAGTTTAGTAACTGCAACAATACAACTGTATCACCTTATAATTCTGGAATTCAGAAATCTTAAAATAAAAATGTTGGCAGGGCAACGTCCTTTCTGGAGTTCTAGGATGAAGAATCTGTCCCCATGCCTTTTGTAGCCTCCAGAGGCCACCTGAAGTCCTTGCCTCATAGCCCTCCCTCCAACTTCAAAGCTAGCAGTGTAGCCCCTTCAAATACCTCCCTCGGCTTCTGTGATCACATGTCCTTCTGTGCCTCTAACTCTTCTTCCTTTTAAGGACTTATGAATAAACGCTTGTGATATGGTGCATTACATGTCGAAGTGCTAACAGAAAGGCTGGCTGTTCCAATGCACTAGCTGCTCTGTGGTAAAAAGACGACATAGTCTGCTCCTGTTAAGATTTACAGCCCTAGAAACCGGATGGAAGGCTGCCATGAATTGGAGTTAACTTGATGATAACAGACTTGGTTTGGTGGGTAGTTATGATTATATTGGGTCCACCTGGATATTCTCTTATCACTTTAACTTAAGCATGTCGATAACGCCCTTTTTGCTAGGTAAAGTCAAAGGTTCTGAAGATTAAGATGTGACATCTTGGGGGAAGGGCCTTACTATTAAGTCTGGACTTCCTGAGCGGTATAGTTAACGCACTTAACTGTGCTGCTTGTTCGGAGGTTCAAGTACACCTTGAGCTAACTTGGAATGAAGAGGTGGTCATCTACCTTAGAAAAATCAGTTATCCAAAGCCCTGGGGAGTTCAATTCTACTGTGATATACACAGGATGGCTACATTTTTTTCCTGCTGTTAGATGCCATCAAGTGAACTATGACTCATAGGGACCCTCTGAACAACAGATAAACCTCGCCCTATCCTGTGCCGTCCTCATGGTCTCCAGCACGCCCAAGCCCACTGTTACATTCACTTGTGGCAATCTCACATCTCATTGAGAGTCGTCTTCTGTTTCCCTCACTCCTCCGCCTTTCCCAGCATGATGTCATCTTTTTTTCCCACAGACATGTAATGTACCTCTCTGATGGGAGCTCTGCTGCCCGGCTGGTAGGAGGCTGTGCTGCAATCCCAAAGGGACGCAGTTCAAACACAACAGCAGCTCTTCAGAAGAAGGATGTACAATCTCCTCCCATGCAATGTACTGCTTCTAAAAACCCACTGGAGGGTCAGCAGGGTTGGTTCCAACTTGACAGGACATAAGTGCCTCCTACAAAGGCTCTAAGTATGTTGCTGGTGTTCAAACCTCACTGCCAACAGCACAATCCTAAGGCACTGATCCTTCTTTGAGGGCTGTGCATGAATTCAACAACAACTACTACTTTTTCAAAATAACCTTATTTTGTGTACCACAGGGTCTACAATATTCCAGGTACCTAAGTTTCAAATAGCTAAAAAGATCATTATCATACCATTAAAGACATTTCTAATGATATCTTTAAAGCTCATACCATGGGGAACTACATAGACTCTCTCATATTTACACATTTACAACTTTTAAAGAGATAGCAGCGTATGTTACTTTTGGCACGTGTGTATAAAAAAATCATAGTCTCACTTTGTGTTTTTTTGAGCTTTGTTTTATTTATACTCAGATTCTTTTAAATATATTCCAACTTGTCCTTTTTTTTTTTGCAGAATTTATGATGCACTCTTCAGCTAAAGATATATTAACATCATATAAGGGGCTTTGGCTTTTGGTTTTTCTGTTTTGTTTTTAAATTTCCTTTGGAAAACTCTGTGGACACAAGGCTGAGTTTTTCCACTAAGGCCCATCCCGGACAGAGTCTTGGAACATTTTCTCAAAACTCTGAGCACCCTTCGCTTAGACACCACTCATAAATTATCCATATTAATCTGACTTGTAACTTTAAATGCTGACACAGATGACTCTGCCACCACAAACCCCCTCACTCAGTTCCTTGCTTCAGTTAACCCATCTCAGATGTCTTCTTGCTTCTCTCCCCTGAGATACTGGGATCCCTGACCGACACCTGCCCAACATTTTCAGAGAACATCAGCCCTGCAACTGTGGAAGCCTCATCAACACAGACCCAGCAGAAGAGCGTCACAAACTTGTCCTGCTGCAAACCACACAGCATCCAGAGGACCATCTTTATGCTGATAACACTAAAATATAAAATAATGCCAACAGCTGGTGCTACAAATGGCTTTTAAAAACGATGTTCATTCACTAAAATTCCTCTTGCTACTTTTGACATGAAACACGCAGTCTCTAATTATTCTGATCAAGACGGTGAAATACAAAAACAAACTTTAATTGTGTTTAACAGATATTTAATCAGGACTCACTGAACTACAGATTAAAGCTGAAATTCATAAACCATAATTACCCGATTGTCGCAATCTTTTGGTCCACATTCTCCTTCCGTCTGGGCGTCTGGCACCTTGCCCCGAATTTCTTTTACTGTCTTCTCAGCTTTGTTACTGTTCATGTTTTCCAGCAGAGATTTAGCACAGATTACAAAATATCTGTTCTTGGCAACTTTCTTCATTTGCTTCTTCCCCCCACCCCCCACCTTGCAAAAAAAAAGTTTGTTGGGTTTTTTTTTGTTTTCCCTACCAGGGTAGCTGAAAGAGGCATACGTTTATGGTGCTTTGATGATACAAACTAATTATATAGTTATCAGGAGATAATACGGTAGTGATCACAAGCGTTTCTGTACAGTTCTCACGTAGGTATCATGCAATTTCCCCAGCACACCGTGCAGTGTGTCCCAGTCACCATGTAATTACCTCATGTCATTGCTGCATTGTTTAAGGGAAAAGACTTATCTCACCCTAACAAACGTTTCTGCCACATTTTTTTTGGGGGGGGTGGATATAAAGAAGCTAAAGTCTTAGTTTTCATGTCAAGTACTGCTGACTTTCAGTGAGATATAGCCATGCAGAGTTAAGAGGAACACACCTGTCCTCTGCTGAATATGTGTGTTTACTAGGAGCAAATGGTGTGATTTTGTTTCCTTTGCATCACACCATCCACAGGAGAGAAGTGACTGCCGACAATACAGGCAGTCCCCAGGTTACGGACAGTGGTAGCCTCCGGGGTGAATCGTAGGTAAGCCAGAACAGGCACAGAAGGCTCTTACTTAGACTTGTGTCTTACTTCAGCGCAAGAAAAGGCTCGCAGCTATTTCAGTGATTTAAAAATCTGCTCTGCACAGCAACTGAAGGTGCTTGTGATGAAGAATTTGTCGTGAGCCTGTTTCAAAGTGAGGGCAAATTTACATAACTTGAAATCATGGAGAAGTTGTCCGGTAAGTCACTTTTCATAACCTAAGCACTTCCTGTTCATACCTTTTCTCTTTTGCTAACAACAGAAACTAAAAGACAAAAATAAATAAGCAAACAAATAAAAAGTGAGGTGGGGTGAAACCCCAAATAAATCAAAAGCCCCCTAACCACCCTATTTACTTAGGATTCGTTTCGTCTGACACTTCATCTCTTCTCTTCCCTTTCAAAATCTCAGTCACTCACATTTGTTTTTTTCCTAGAATTATGGTGTAAATCATTCTTGACAAGCTAGCTTGAAACTTCTCTCACTCAGTAGAAACACACAAAACGCTGCTGTAATTGAAACATGTAACTGAGAGCTTGAAGCTCTTTCTAGCCAGTTCTTCAGGGCCAGTCTTCAGAAGGGCCTGCAGCGTTTCCTTCAAAGTGTGGTAACCCCTGTGTCACACAGTGAGTAGAACATCACAGACCAAGGCAGGAGGATAAAGAGAAGGCACCGGCAAAAGAAAAGGTTGGGGGTCCCTTTCTTCCCCCTAGTTGGGCAGACAAAGTTATGAAGCAAGGACTGCAATTGCTACTGATTTAATCTGAGGTGGATGGCATGGTGTCTGACCTCACGGAGACCTCTAGATATGACACACCACCTGAGATTGCTAGCTTGAAACAGGATGCAGTCACTTAACTTTGTAGCACAAAACGTAAAGCATTTAAAATTCCGCTTTTATTAGTCACCTCCCAATCTGAGAGCTGCCCGGTTCAACTGCACATAAAACTCAGGTTGGGGTAGAAAAGCACCTCCAGATTTAGAAGGGCCAGAAAAATGGCTATTCCATGCTCGAGCACTGCTCTTCAATCACACAGTTCCTCTAAATACAGTTTGACAGCCTTTGAGATGCAAAATGCATCTGTTTAATGTCAGTGAGGTCCCCTTCACTGCATTGCTAAATCTATTTAGCAGAATCTTCTTGGAATAATCTGTCCCTAGACCTAAGCATGCACAGTGATTTTGAGCATTTTAAGCTAACGATAATGGTTAGTGCTGAGAACAGATGTACCTGGCTGTGATGTGATCTATTCCAGTAGGCTTTTATGAGCTGTTCATTCCTATTGACTTAGCATTTTATGTCTGTGCTTTTGCCTGGCATGATGGTTGCATAGGGGTGTCGTGTGTGTATTTTCCTGATGTGTGATGACTGCACAGGGGGCTATGTGTATTTTCTCAGTGCAATGGCTACACAGGGTGTTGTGTGTCTGTTTGCCTGGAGTTATAGCTGCACATGATATTGAGTGACTGCTCCCCCCATCTGATGCCTAGCTTGCAGGGTCCTGTGCGTGTCTTTTTTTCCTAGTATGATGGTTGCACTCATTGCTGTGCTAATGATGGACATTTCTAGCAATTATCTATCTACAGGGTCCTAGGGAAAAAATTGCAGTAAAATCAATAAACAGCACTAGACAAGCCCTTGTAAACATGAAATGACACCCCAGCATAAATACCTTTTCCTTCCATCGCGTGTCGTGTTAAAATCCAAGTGCTGCTACCTTATTGGCATTGGGATAAAAATTCTACGGTCTCTCTATTTCTTTCGTATAGTACTATCCTTTGGGGGAGTTTGCGATTACTACTGGTTGGAGGGCTTTATACATGAATCTATCTAATGACAGTTTCACCACATTGTCCTACACATCACCTCTTAAACTCCATCTCGACTTGCTTTGGTATAATAGCTGATACATCTTTCATTTATTCTTGCAGCCACACCAAGCCCTCCCCACATGTGCCCTACATCCCGCACACGACACCCCCTCCCTTGCTGCTCTCTAGTCTTGCTGCATCCCTCCTGTGTTCACCAAATGGAACTGACAAAGGAAAGAACCAATGAGGTTAAAGTCTTTTGAAACCCCTAGAATACAGATGAGCTGGGAGGCATCTGGAAACAAAACCAGACACTTGAAATCAAAGAGACAAGTAAATTACTATCCTAATCTAGGAAGAATAACTAAAGGTGTCAGTGGGGTTCCATTGATAGCACTTGGCCCTCGGCCAGAATGCCAAGGGTTCAAACTCCACACTAGGCTTTGGGCTCAGGCCCAAGACTTGCCACTGCAGGGCGTAGCAGCATGTGTGGCAGTGTTAAAGGTGTCAGCCTTCTGCAGAGAGGTTAAGTCCAAGTCCTTGTGCCGGCTTGTCATTATGCCCTAGAGGGCTGCAGAGATAACCCTGGCTTCCACACCAGGGCCACTTTCAGCAGGACAGGTTGTGCAGACACTAGCTATGTTTTGTAGCAGTTATTTGTGAATGCAGTGTCATACAATTCGTACTGTGCCACTTCTCTGATGAGGACCGGGGTTACTCAAAGACATACGAGCATGTGCAAGAAAATCCAACTCTGCATCCCTCCCCACCCCCAAAAAGAGAAAAGGAGGGGGGGAAAGCCAGTATCTGTCCTAAAGAGTCTTCCATCAATGCAAAGAGCTAAGTTTGGAAAACTAAAACCACGTGTCTAAATGAAAGGAAATGTTTTCATTGGAACAGCTTACATGTCTGGTACACTTGCATAAAAAGTATTGCATAGCATTTTAGAGCTAAAATTGCTATAAAATGCTTAATACAGTAAGAATAATTATGAGATTTTGTACGCACAGCTGGTATACAACTAGAGTCTCAGCCACAGATTCAACAGAGCATGGGAAAATCATTTATAAAAATTTCTGGTATGCCAGTTTAACTGACCATCAACAGCCCAGCAACACTTCCTCTATTGTTTATGTGGATAGGAAATTTATTTACCTACCAAAATGCTTTCTCTTTTTGCTTTCATGGATATCATCAATACTTGATTCAGAGAATTCTGTTACTTGACAGTAGCAATCCGAGTTGTAACAGAACATGAGTGGCCTGAGCAAGAGGCTTCTTCACTAGGCAGAGAAGTTGCAAATATTAAACAATGAACATTAAGGCTCATTACCATGCGTATCTTCAGTAGTCTCCCTTTTATGAACATCTTCTTTCTTCTGTTGGTTCACCTTTTCTCCTCTCCCTTCTTCTTCTCAAAGATTCAAATCCTTGGATGGTTTCCTGGTAGCTCTGAGTCCTCCTGCCACAGCCCACCTGGTCTTGCCTCCCCCTTAGTAACGCTGTAAGGACAGAACTCTTCTTTCCTTGTCTTTCCAATCAAAATATCATGGCTGTCACTTCTACATTCCCTCTAGTTTCAGCTCCAGCTACCAATCACTTGAAAAAGGGCTAAAGTAATCTAGATGAGTTGTTAATGGTTGATAATAATTTAAAGTTGTTTGTTTCTTGATAAAATATGTATTTAAGAGTTAAAGAAGAAGTTTTGTCTGTATCTTTTAGGCTGTATAGAAAATGCTTTAACAGGAAGTGAGATGAATCTAACCAGAGACCTTGCTGTAAACCTGGTACAAGGTCTTGGTCATAAGGAGAGGAGTCACTATGGTAACATGCTTTGGAAAACGTATGGGACAGTTCCACTCTGCCCTGCTGGGTTGTAATGAGTTGGAATCAACTAGATGCCAAAGCTTTTTTTTTTGTGGGTTTAGGGTACAGATAGTCTAGGGACAGAAGGCAGAATGGTACAATTAAAAAAGAAGGGGACTAGAACTGTTGTTGCTGCTTTAGGCTACTGAGTATGAGTTTATGGACAGTCTATCTGAACCCTTTCCTATCTTGTGCCATCTATGACATACTTGAGGCCATTACTGCAGTCATTGTGTCAAGCTATCTTGTTGGGATATTTCGCTCCTTTGTTGATGTTAGGGACATGTCCAATTTCCTGAAGAGTAATGTTGTCAGTTTAAAGACTCAGTTGCACCAGATTTAAGCCATAGTCGTTCCAATCACATGCCATGCACCTGAGAGCTGGGCAATGAATAAAGAGGACAGAAGAATCAATGCCTTTGAGCTGTGGTGCTGGAGAATACTACTGAATATTCCACAGATGGCCAGAAGAAGAAACAGAAATGTCTGGGAGAAAGTGCAACCAGAGCACTCCTTACAGGTACGAATGGTGAAGACTCATCTCACACATTTCAGGCATGCTGATAGGAGGGACCAGCATTAGGAATCCATATTTCTGTACCAACAAACATTGCCACGACATGTTTGAGTAGGACATTCTGCTTCTTCAATTAATAAATGAGACTCTTGGATCAAAAAATCTCCTTGGCTCTTTCCAGCATGTGGTTTTCTGACGAAGCAATTTCCCCTAGCTCTAAATAAAGAAAGAGGTCATTCCATAGGGTATGGATGCCCACAGGGAAGTTTTAAGCTAGCACCTTGTTAATGACAGTGTTGTTGCATACCGTCAAGTCAAAACTGACCCATAGCTGGTGGGTTTTCAGAATCAGTTAATCTCGCGGGAGGAAATTTCCCATTCTTCTCACGCAAAGCACCTCGTGGATTCAAACCATGTGCCTTCAAAATCGCAGTGGAGTTTCTTGCCACTAGGTCATCAGTGCCTACTTTTTGTTGTTGTTGTATGTTTCCATGCATGTACACTGTGCTTTATATAGTCCTTCTTACATTATATTTTGTTCCATATAATGAACTTTTTTTTTCACTCTGTGTCTTATAAAATTAATCACCACTGATCTATGCCCACTACTATCCAGCTTTTAAGAACCCCTTCTTGGATCTTTCCTAATTCCTTCGCCCACTCCTTTTATCCACCAAACTCTCCACTCAGTGATTTATCCCCATCTCACCCTTAATTCCCTTCCCTCCCTGCCCTTTCCTTTCAGTACATCGTCTTTAAAATAATTTTAATGAACATTTACAGAGATTTTGGATTTCCATTCATTCATTGTTGCACTTTTCTCCCTGCCCAGCCCTCCCCCTGCACTCCCTAAGTTTGCTCCTCTCTTTGAAAAAGCAAAAGAAAAATTCTTTCTTTTTGTACATCTTTTTTAAAAATTTTATTATTTTTTGTGTGTGTACCATCAAATCAGATCTGACTGGTACAGGAGGAGATTGTCCCTCCTTCCCCGGCAGAGCATCTGGTGGATTCGAACCGTGCACCTCTGGGATTGTAGTTGCAGCTCCTTACCACTAGGCCAACAGAGCTTCCCTCTTTTTGTACATCTTAATAGTTGTCCTATTTTTACAATAATGGATTTATGCAGCATTTGTCTTTATGACACTGAGTTTGTTCGCTCAGTATAATGAATACTTTTGAGTGGTCCTATGCAGTTATTTCCTTAGCACTTTTTCCCCTGATTCATTTAATGCAACACTTTTATATATGAAACACAGCACTAGTCACTGAAAACAGAGTTGAATAGGACACCATCTCTGCTTCCTAAGGGCAATTATTCTACTAGTCTTGTCTATCCTTTTTTTTTCCTCCCTCATTCACTTCCAGGCATACGTCTATATGTATACACCTACACTATAAAAGTAGCATGGATAAAGTAAGAGGAATTAGACTTATCTGGCCATTCCAAAGCATTTATCTTCAACAAAAAATAGGATAGTAATTTGCACTTACAAATTATACTCACTCAAGTATGAACTTTTAGGTAGCATTTTCCCAGGGATAATGCAAAGAAAGGAAGAAGGGTAGAATAGAAAGACTGATGGAAACAAGAATCACAGGAAGGAAGTGGGAAGAGTGGTTACATTGAGGGCATTGTAATTAGTATTATAAAACAATATGTATTTGGATGGTTAAAAAGAACACCAAATTTTCACACAATGTGTGATTTCTTTTTTTTTTAAAAGTACTCCAGTAATGTAAAGGGTATTTTGAGGCTTCAAGTGTGCTACCCAGCTGAAACACCCCATGTGTAGCCACCACCTCTCTGTCAGTTGAAACATGTATGTTGTTCTGACACTGCACAGGCTCCAGTGGGGCTTCAGGACAGCAACAGCAGAGAAGAGACCTAGCAATCTCCTTCCTCAACTCAACTAACGGTGGCACCAGTCCTATCCAATTGTGTATGGGGTCACTATCAGTCAAGGTCAACTCTGGTGGCAGTTCACAACAGTTTATGAGGGGGAGACAATTTGGGAGGCAAAAATCCTATAAAGGTAAAATAATACCTTCTGTAGGAAACTAGCAAAATCCTAAGGATAAAATTCCTGTAAACGGCAATGGGGAAAGTGATATTATGGAATGTTTTTGTTGAATCGTTGGTTTCTCTATGATTTTCGCCTTCTGACCTTTGCAAATACTTTTGCCTGGTTTAATAATAATAGCATCCACGTGCTGAGCATAAATTAAATGTTAAGTAATTCAAATATATTATTATCCATGATAAAAACAACTCTGCAATGTAGATAGTACTGCTGTTGTTGTTATGTGCCATCAAGTCGCTTGTGACTCATAGTGACCCTATGTACAAACAGCCCTGAAACCTGCTATATCCTGTGCCAATGTTACCGTCTCTGACAAACCTACCCTCATTACCCCAGTCACTGTATTAATCCATCTCATCGATGTCCTCCCTCTCTTTCTCCATCCCTCCACCCTTCCAAGAATGTTGCTCCTCTCCAAGGACTGGTCCCTTCTTACAACATGTATAATGTATGTCCGACAAAGCCTCAGCATCCTTGCCTCCAAGGAGCAGCCTGGCTTCACTCTCTACAGGACGAGCCTGTTTATTCTCCTAGCAGTCCACTGCATATTCAACACTCTTCTCTAGCACTTCTACCCTCACTTTTATTGCTGTCTCCCAGGCTTGCACCATTCCAGGACCAGTTGTGGACCACATAACTGTCACCCATAGGGTGTCCACTGACTGATCTTTTTGAAGTAGATCATTAAGCCTTTCTTCCTAGTCTGTCTGTTTGGAAGCTTTGCTAAAACCAGTTTGCTAATATTTTAACAGCATGCAAGCATCCATTGCTAGATGGGTTGTGGCTAGGCATGAGACACACAGGCTGAACATGGGATGCAGAAGTCTCACATGGAAGGTGAGAACTGTACCAATGATGCACCACTCTCCCAACCATCATTTTATGGATGTAAAATCTGAGGCCTGGAGACATTAGCTGTCAAAGTTAACACAGGTAGTGTGCTAGGTTGGGATTTAAACACAAGTCTATATTTGTCTATGCTATGTAGTTTCATAACCATTTATTGGCTCTGCCAAATATGACTTTACTTAAAAAAAATAAATGGCTGAGTGCTTTGCTAGCAAGCAAGGCAATACTTTTTATATTCTTTCTTCATTTCTGTTCACTACATTACATATAGAGCAATGAAAACAGGAGATGGTTAAGATTTTTCAAAGTAGATCTGGCTGCATTTTCATATTTATTTGTACTGAATGCAATAAATTAAATTTGAGGCTCTCAATCAAAGTAAAAGACTGAGTTATTTGCCATTGGAATAAGTATTTGTTATTAATTGATCAGACATGGATAAGGTGTGTTATTACAACTATATTTGTGAGGTATGATTTATGTTGTTCTACTGCATATTGCTCTGTGCTGTTTTTCATTTTCTTATACTTTGGACTTTTTGTTTTGTTTTTATGAATTTAGTCACAGTTGGTTGTGTTTTGAACTTTGTAAAAATGTAATACTAAGGAAATTAAAAAAAGAAAAAGAAAATATTTTCAAAATGATGTCAAAATCAAATCTACCCCTCACTAATTTGATTTGTAGGAAATGGAGAACAAATATTGCAAGCAGAATGTTTTTTAAATACATCCTAATTACTTCAATGTGCAAATGCATTGACTAAATCGAAGCATGCATTTAACACTTTGCACTTCAATTGTGCTTATTCATGTAAGTTCTATAGATAGCAATTTCAGGAAAAACAGAAGATAAACTTCACTATACCCAGCCATCTACAATTATTGAGATCAGCATCTAAACTTGAAGCTCACTTCTCAAGTCAACTCTCCAATGGAAAGTGCATCAGTCTACAATATCCAAAGTAGATAATTTCGATAGCTACTCAGTTTTCCTAATAGGCCCTGTCTTTCCTGTTCTTCTTTTCTACTCCAAAAGTTGTGAGGCACAAGGTTGAGAGAAGCAGAGTTTCTAGCAGAAAAGCTATGTCTAGGGAATGATACAATAAGACTGGAGATGATCCTTGATGAAGGCTGAGATGGAGTCATGGATTAGTCAGAGGTTGGCCTGGGGAGATAACTATAATTCCCTGGACAGATGTGAACCTTCTCCGAAACAGAAGAATTTGTGTTAGCTATTTGGCCTTCTATTTTAAAAAAGGCATTTTGTCTCCAGTTCAGGGCTGGAATGAAGCTTGGGAAGATGAGTGAGGCAGCCAGATTCTACAAAGGTGTGTTTTCTGGTTTGGGTTGAAGCTTGGGAGAGGAATGTTTGCTCGCAAATGGGTGTGAGCTGATTGGATTTGGCCTCAGTATTTAAAAAAGGCATGTGGGGCCTCAGGCCTGGTCTTAATTGTTTTTGGTAAAACATTCTTCTAAGAGGTATAGCATTATTCTGTTCATTTGCTGTACAGAGGTAATGCTAAATACTGTGACACTGCTGCATCAAAGGCAATAATGGTTACCCATGGTGGATAGTGTTTGCTGGAGCTCCCTAATTAAAACAGAACTGGAAGCAGGAGTGGCATCCACTTCTGAAATAGCTTGCCTCCGGAAACTCTATGAACATGGAGAAACAATGGAAGTTATACAAGTGTTCAGGTCTTTTGTTCATAGGGTCTCTATGAGTCATCTACGACTCGATGGCACTTAACAAAAACAACATGTTAATTATCTCAAGTACTCCAAATTTTGGAGTGTCCTTACAGATTTCTTGAGAGTAGTTCATGGAAGGAAAAAAAAAAAGAAAGAAAGAGCAAGAACTCTGGTGGACTGGCCAGAACCTGTACTGCAATCACAAAGACATAGTCAAGTTCACCAGGTGCTCCTCACGAAAAGGATGGCAATCTTCTCTTCAATTGGTTCTAAAATGATGTGATACAATAGCACCACAATTGGGAGTCTAGTGGTAAGAAACTCCACTGCAATCCCAAAGGCATGTTGTTTCAATTTGCCAGCTGCTCAAAAGCAGAACGGCAGACAAGTTCCTCCCAAGAGATTGATTACCTCTAAAAACCTGCTGGAGAATCATCTATGAGTTTGTGCTGTGTTGACTGACCACAGAGTAAACAGTCCTTAGTTACAAGTTTGGATCTGTGTATAAGTTAATATAGTTTGTCAATAAGCAGCAGAAGGGAAGATGATAGGAGAGAACAGATTCTGTTTGAGTCATTTTACTTTGGTCAAGTATCCTATAATTTGAATTCCATAGTATTTTTATAATCTCCTCCCAATCATCTATGGTCACTTCTTGTTATACATCAAGTCAGAACCAACTCATAATTGACACTTCAGTGGGTTTTCAGAAGTTTGTAAATGGCAGGGAAGGAGGGTGCCTATCTTTCTCCCAGAGTAACTGGTGGGTTCACACCACATACAATTGAATTGGCAGCACAATCCCTTAGCACTAGGCCACCAGAGCTCCCTCTATGGTCACTAGGCATTTTAATGAAATTCCATCTGTACCAGTTATCTCTCAGTGTTTACAAACTCGTTTTATCTTCTCTCTTCAGACTTTCCCTTTGTTAATAGTAGAATGTACTTATCTCTTATTGACATCTTGCTGCTCACAGACCCCTGTTGTATGTACATTTTATTTTTGGATTAAGTCAGATCATCTAAGACTGATGTACCTGTGCTACGAAGCTGTGAGCACTTGTAGAAAGACATTCATGGAAAGCTATACTGGCTTTACGCTAATTACTACCTATGTTGAAAACGGTAAAAGAAATTTCTCTACTCAACTGTTGTATTTACTGTACAGAAAGTTTCAATGGATCGTGTGTATGTGTGTGTAATATCAATGGACTCCTATAACGACTCTTGGTGGCATAATACTTTTATGGTAAGTGGCAGAGTGGTTAAAATGATTAGCTGAACAAAATTGGTTTTTAAATTCGTAACTTAAATTCTGTTAACTTTTTAAAAAAAGAATATTCTAAGGATATGATTACTTTTCATAATTTTCATATCTAATATATAGATTCTATATTCTAATAATTTCCATATAATAATTTATGTATCTAATTTTCTCATATGTTGTACATAGTGTCACTATGAGTCACAAGCGACTCGACGGCACATAACAACAACAACAACAACAATTTTCTCATACAGCATGATTGTTGTTGATGTAGTTAGGAGCCTTCGAGTTGAACATGACTCATAGTGACCCTACAAACAACAGATCTGAACCTGTCCTAGCCTAGGCCGTCTTTATTATCTCTGACACCCTAAATCCCATGGCTGCAGTCACAGTGCCAATTCATGTGAACGGGAGTCTTCCTCTCTTTCGCTCACCCTCCACCCTTCTAAGCATGATATCCTTTTCTACGGAATTGTCTCTCCTAGCAACATGTCCAAAGACTAAGAGAGGAAGCTTTGCCATCCTTGCATCTAAGGAACACTCCAGCTACAGCTTTTCCAGGACATACCTGTTTGTGATATATAATAAATAGAAGCCACGGTATTGTGGCCTGGCGGCAAGAAGCTGCACTGCAATCCTGAAGGCACACAGTTTGAAGCCACCAACAGCTCTGAGGGAGAAGGTGGACAATCTCCTTCCATGCAATTAACTGCCTCTACAAACCTGTTGGAGGGTCAGATATGGGTTGGTTCCAACTCTACTGTACACAACAACAACATGGTGTTATAGTGCATTATGCATCGCAATGCTAACTGAAAGCCTGGTGTTTGGAATCCACCAGCAAATCAACAAGAGAAAGATGAGGCAATCTCCTCCTGCAAAGATTTACAGTGTCAGTATCCCAAACCCAGGTTGCCAGAAGTCCGAACTGTCTTTAAGGCAACTTGGTGTTACTTTCATTTAAGTTATGAAATCCTGCAACTAAAAAGCTCAATGCCATTGGGTTGGAACCAACCCACAGCTGAACTTGTAAAGCCCACAGGGTTTCTGTCACTTGTAAATCACACACGAGGACACTGGCCATCTTTTTTCCACAGAGTTGCTGGTGGATTCCAACTACAGAGAGTTGTGGCCTTGGGGTTAGCTGTACCACACCCTGTGGACGAGGCCAGTAGAGCTCCCTGGGTGGTCCAAACGGTCAGAGTTTGGCTGCTAACCCAAAAGGTGGAGTTCTAGTCTGTCCAGAGATACTCTGGAAGAAAATATTGGTGATTGACTTTCCAAAAATAAAACTCGACAGAGCTCAGTTCTATCATGACCCACATGAAGTCATAATAAATTGCAATCAACGTAATGGCAACTGGTTCTTTAAAAGATGGAATTTATTGGCATTTACCTTATATATCTAGTCATGGGCCATCACCATGATCAAAACAAACATATTTAATTATCACAAAGGATACAGATTTTTTTTTGTCTCATCTCAGAGCAAAGCAACTAAACTAGTAGCTCTTGGGGTAGAACTTAAAGATCTAGTTTGAAACTATTTATTAAGTAATTCTTGTTACTAAAACCTGAAAAGCTCTGGCTCTGAATCAATACAAAACAAGAGCTCCCACACTGTTCCATACTGTTGCCTTGGTCTAGAAGATACATGTCAAGTATAGGGGCCTGTTCGGGGAGGCATGCATGCTAGTAAGACAATTCTAGGGGTTTACTCAGGCAATGCTGTTTGGAATACAGTATTCCATTCAATCCCCACAGGAAGAACTATGAGAGATTGATTAGTATTTTCCCCCCCAATCTTTCATATGAGAAAATTGAGATTCAGAGAGATATGACAACTTGCCATGAGTGACACACTCACCATTATCTTAATAATTTGTCTTTAGGGGGGAAAATTGAAATAACACTTTAACTCTTAATCTTGTAGAAAAGTACATTCTCAAAAGATGGTTGCTCTCAAAGATACACATTATTGAAGATATCATCATTGTTAAAGTACTTTCTCAACTACTAGCATAATTGGGTTACGTAAGAATATACAGGCTGTGTTTGTATCGAAGTAACTTTTTCCTTAGATCATTTTATAGACATTAACTTCATCTAAACTAAGCTGCTAATCCACTCAACAGCCATACATGCATTTTGCCAGAACCTGAGGTAACAAAGATAAATAAGGCACAGCCTCTGCCATGACCGGACTTAACAGTTTTGAGAAAGAGACGCGTTTGTGTACAAATGGTTCTGGATTAACAGCCAGTAGAGGCCTGAGGGAGATCGAGTGGTTCATTCTCCTGGCAGAAGGAGAAGAAAGGGTGAGGTCTGGAAATTTTTAGTTACCCTAGCACTTTACCATTGGCTAGTGCAATGAATTCAGATTTTTGAAAGTCTGAATTTTCACTTAGTTTTGTTAAAAAAAGAGGGAAGACTAACTATTTGTATTTTTTTGAGGCGATAAGACTTTTATCTGTTTCATTCTTTTTGGCATCTGAGTTTCATTTTTGGCTAAATTTCTGGGTACAGAGCCAAATAAGTTGTTATGTTTATTCATTCTTACACAGAGCAGCTGAGATTCTATTCTTGAGATGGGTGCCTAATACATTTTATCAGTAGTACTTTATCCCACCCAGTGAAAGTGATTCTACAATGACATACTGACTTTGTCCCTTCATTTTCATCTGTTTCAATTACTCAAAATGTTATTATTAGGCAATCAAATATTTATAAGAAGAGAAATTTAGGAGTTAAAACAACTGAAAACATAAAGCGTTACCGAGATTCTTGAGATAAAGAGATGATCTCATATACATTCAAATATAGTTTGAGCATATTAATGTCAGAACTGAAGGATGGACTAAAGAAAATCAGGTCCTGGAATGTCAAAGTCAGGCTGATGACCTAAGGCAAGCTTAAAAGGATAAAAAAGGAAAAGAGAGACATTGAGAAAAACCGGGCAACAGAGACAATAAAGTGTTATTCAGAATGGAGAAGATGAAAATCGTTTTCAGCTACCTCAGAAGCCTGAAAAGCAAGACATTCTAATCCCCTTATCAGAAAGTAGACAAGTATTTGTATAGTGAATTATTATCAAATTTGGGATACATTACTTAGATTATTTTCAATTTGCTTAAAATTTTTATTTTTATAATAATTAGAGTAATGCATGCTATTTTTAGAGCGTTTAGAAGGCTCAGGGGAAAAAGAATATAATTTTAATTCTTCCATACAGAGATAAATACTGTTTATATTTTAATGTTTTTTGTTCTTTAGTAACTGTATACTTTCATTTCTCTAATTTGAGACATTAAGTAAACAAATTTGTTTATTTCTCTTTAATCTGGCATGTTCAATTGCATCATTTTTTAAGCATTTTCTCATAAAATATTCTGTAAGTTGTCTTTAATAATACTTTGTAGATACACATATGTATTACATATAATGATATGTATCATTTTGAAAAATCTAGGTTTTTAATATCCTCATTTTGAATATTTAAGATGGTTTTCCTATTCTTGTATTCTTATAAATATTGAGATGAACATCTTTGCACAGAAATTTTTGATGAATTTCTATTTCCTAAAGATTGAGGTGGAGTTGAACACAGATTGATTTCTAGAAGTGAAATTACTACGTCAAGAGATGACTTTTTTAGAAGAAAGGCTCTTGATATTGTTATTAGTTGTTGCTAAATCAGTTCCAACTCCTGCTGAACTTAAAGGTGTACAGAAGAGCTGCCCTGTGGGGGATCTAAGGCTGTGAGCCCCTCAGGAGCAATCACCAGGCCTCTCTTGCAAGGGACCTTTGAGTGGGCTTAAGACACCAACCACTGGCTAATTATCCACTGTGTAACCATTTGTTGTACCCTGATCTTTGAAAAGAAATGCTTATTCTGATGATATAAGCCCAATTACGTTCTAGAAGTTTGTGTTATATTTTTACGATATCAAGGAAGTTTCAAGGTTACTGAACACTTATCAGTACTGAGAAACTATTTTCATAAATAATGACTTTGAAAGCTAGTGACTTACATTATGTTTCCTTATTATTAGACATTTGTATTTATTTTGCTCTTAGCTCTTCTTTTAGGACAAATACATACTTGAATATCTATATCTACATCTACATCTATATATATCTATATATTTTTTCCCTTTCATCCCTGATTGTCTCATCATAGCTTGCCCTCTACTCATGTCATGAAGCATAACATTATGTCCGCCCAGTTTACGTTCTAGATTATTCCATTTAGTCTTGAGCAGGTACTGTAACTCCCAGTAAGTTATTTATCCACTAGCTAAGTTCAACTGTCTTATTTACGGAAAGTTAATTCCATAATTGAATATTTCCTACAGAATTTTATTGAGATTTAGGTTATTGCTGAATAAAGTCTATATACTGTATATGTATACAGTATTATATGTGTAAATACCATATGTATGTAATTATATGCATTTAAGTAGCCATATTGCAGAATTCTAGAATAAAAAATACCAAAGGCATGTCGTTTGAAGACCTGGAAGGGGGTTAAGAGGATCAAAACCTACTCTTTACATTTAGGATTGTGGAAACTGGCCCAAATTGTTGAATGAATTACTCAAGGTCATTAAATGACAGAACTGAGACTACACACCAATCTTCCTGATTCCCAGTTCAGCACTTTTCAGTAGAGAATAATAAAAATCATTTTTACCATTTAGAGAATAGACATAGAAAGATTGTTTAATTTCAATCTGTTGTTATGGATAAAAGATTGTTAAAATCATTCCACATAGAAGAAGGCTTGAGTGTTCTTATAAACATGAATAATATGTACTTCTTATAAATCGATCAAATGTGTCATTAAAATTTCCATAAAATTTGCACATTAGCAAATGACCCAGTTTATCCTAGTGTGGTTTTTCCTTGCTAGTCTACATTGTTTTATTTAATTGGCTTTGCTACAATAGAAATAAAATATTTTTATTATAGCATGGTACAAATCATGATTAGGTTCTTCATAATACCTAAAGATAAAGAATCTTTTTAAAAAATGTCACAAAAAATTACTTCAATATTTTCCTTTGACTGTAACAATGGATTTGAATGTATCAGAGATTGTGAGGAAGATATGAGAAAGGGAAAGGTGCAGATGTGCTGTTCATTGATTGCAATGAATTACAATTGAATTGTAGTCAATTTGATGGTACCTAACAACAATAACATAGTTTTGAATTATAAGAATTATACTGTTAAAAAATAAATAAAGGCAAAAATGAAATGTGGCCTAGTGTAGGAAGCTCTGGCGGCCTAGCGATAGGAAGCTGAGATCCAATACCAAAGGCATGTGGTTTGAATCCTTCAGCTGCTCAGTGCAAGAAGGATTGGCACTCTCCTCGCCGGTGATTTACTAGCTCTGAAAACTTGTTGGAGGGTCAGCTATGGGTTGGTTCTGACTTGATGATGCGTGACACAACAGTGGCATAGTGGATTATGTGCCAGCTACTAACCAAAAGGTTGGCAGTTCAAATCCTCAAGCCACTTGCCACTCTGCAGGAGAATGAGTAGGCTGTTTCCTACTGTCAAGATATGACTAACTCCTGGGTTTTTAGAATCTAAAAATAAAACAGTAGGTCCTACTTCAAAGGCATCTCCAATTAATAAACAATAAGAAGTATTCTGAAAAGGTTATGGGCTATTAGTAATTGACTATCAGTCAAGGAATTTAATCACTACTACACATTCAAAGAATCTCACGGTATGTCTCAAATGAAATGCAGCAGTAAGTCACTGATGTGAGGAAGATTGCCAAACATATTTGTTCTCTGGGAGGACGAAAGGGCCAAATGTGGAAATCGCTATGATGTTGTGTGCCACTGAGTCAGAAGTGACCTACAGCTGACCCTCCTGCAAGTTCTTGGAGGCAGGAAATCGCTCGGGAGGAGAATGTCCATGCTCCTCGTGCACAGTAGCTGAAGGATCGGAGCCGCTACCTCTCTGTTCCACAGTGTAAAATGAGTGGGACTAATGGGGATAGCTCACCGATGGCAGTGAGTAGATTCTAGCGCTCATGCTTACTTAACTAAAGAGTTGAAAGGACGAGTATTTATTAAAATGCAGAGCTCCGACAGTTTACAAAATCCAAGATTCTAGTGAACAGGTCGGTCACCCGGTGACAGAGGGAGATACTAAAGGGCTCTCAGCTAAGTTTTCTTTTTCCCTGTATATTCACGTGAACACAGAACAGAGACATTCGTTAGACACTCAATAAATAATTATTAAGCATCTGCAGTTTTCTAGAAACTCTGTACTACTCACAGTAAGTGGCCTTCTTCACAACAATTATCCTTTCCACTTTTATGCTATATAAATGAATAGTAATCCATACCTAAAGTAACATACTAAAATATGAGAAACTGGGTGAAAGCAATGAACAAATAGTATGCTAAATCTCTCATTTTATATACTATGTAATTCCATTAGTGATGATGATAATTAAAATTAATAAATCTGAAATTTTAAGAAAAACATCAACAGTGATCATTATTACAAGAATGAATTATGCTTTAAGGTTTCCAAAATACTAAATGCCAGCAAAAACATAATAATCAATCAAAAAGAAGGCATGAAGAGAGAAAAAACAAGGAAGAGTAAAAATATATATTAAAAATCATTTTTATACCCATATTTATATGTATATAAATACACACATAAGAGATTTCTGAGGTAGGACCACATACGTCTTTTACAAGAATGTTATTAGTTAATTTAACTAACTGGCAACAATACACAACATAGGTTAAGCAACACATACACACACACACAATCTAACCAGAACTCTAGCACTGGTATTAGAGGAACCTAAATTCCACTTTAACTTTTCCCTAGTTATAAAGTCTTCCCTAATGGAGAATTCACTAAAACCTTGTTGTTGTTACATGCAGTCGAGTCATCTCTGACTCATAGTGACCTTAAGTACGACAACTCTTAAGCCTGCTCTATGCTGAGCTAAGTTAATCATCTCTGACACTCCGACTCCAATTACCCCAGTGATAGAATCAATGGCAATAAAGTTTATTCTGGGAATATCAGGGCATGTGGTAGCATATAAAATATGCTAATGGTTCGTTCTGGAGAGGGTGAGACCAGGCTGCTCCTTGGAGGCAAGGATTCTGGGGCTTTGTCTGACATACTTTGGACATGTTGCCAGGAGGGACGGGTCCTTGGAGAGGGACATCATGCTTGGGAGGGTGGAGGGACAGCGAGGAGGGGAAGACCCTCTATGAGGTGGATTGATTCAGTGACTCAGGTAATGTGAGTAAGCATGTCAGAGACAGTGAGGCTGGCACAGGATAAAGCAGGGTTTAGGCCTCTTTACGTAGGGTCGCTATGAGTCGCAAACAACTCGACAGCACATAACAACAACAACGTTATATTCTATTGTATGATCAAAGAAGAAAATTTACTGTATAAAATTCAGTTATCATTCCTGACAAAGAAGAATAGCAAACTAGATATGGGTGGTGTTATGTGCCTTTATACAAAAATTTTCATCTATCAAAATTCCAAATAAATATCACATTCCAAGATATTTCCATTAACTTAAGAAAAAGAAAGATATTCCTAACCAATATTGCTTCTCTTAAACATTATATATACATTCTGCAATGTAATATGACAAGAAAAATATTGGACATTTAAGAATTGAAATGTAAAAGAAAAGACATTGCTATTTATTAAAAAATGTATATATACATATATATATATAAAATATAAGAGAACTTCTAGTTAAGCCACTAGAACTAATAAGAAGAGTTTATTAATAATAAAACCCACTACAGATTTTATACACTATATTACTGAATCTCAGTTATAAGGTATCATAAAATAGGATCAAGATTTTAATGGTGAAAATAATAAACTTTCCTTTAGAAAACGAAAATAAGGTCTGAATACATGGATGGATATAGTCTATAAATAGGCAAAACAGCACAACATTTTGAAAATGTCAAGTCTCTTAAAGCAACTTTCTAAGATCAATGCAATTATGAACAAAATTCAGCAGGCATTTTGCTTAACAAAATCAAATAGCTCTGAAATTCATATAAGGAAAGGGCTAAGAGGAGGCAAGTAGATTTTGACTATGAGTTACAAGGTGGAGAGACTTTCTATCTAAAAATAACAAGAATATTATAAAACGATGTTAATTAAAAGGAGCCTGGATAGTACAGTGCTAAAGTGCCTGGCTAATAACTGAAAGGTTACTGATTCGAACTCACCATCTGCTCTGTGGAAGAAAGGTGGTAGTAGGCTTCAGCAATCAATAAAGAAAAGAATCTTGGAAATCTTATGGGGCAGTTATATTCTGTGCTACGGGATCACTAGGAGTCAGAACCAATTGGAAAACAGCAGGTTTCATGGTGATTAAGAAACTACAGTGTTAGCATGAGGACAGATAAACAGTCCTCTAGAATAGAATAAGATCTGAAAAAACAGATTTGATGTAGGCAAGAGATGGCATTACAAATTAGTGGCTAAATGATGATTAATTCATTAAATGATGCTGGGATAATTGGTTATCCATATGGAAAAAAAGAATAAATTGAATAAAATTGAGTACATGTGAAATAAAACAAACCCAACCCACTGTTATGGAGTTGACTGAAATTCATAGTGATCCTACAGGACAGAGTGCAACTGCCCCTTAGCATTTCTAAGGTTGTAAATCTTTGGTGAGCAAATGGACATATCTTTCTTCCCCAAAGGGGATCGTGGACTTAAACACTGATCTTTCACTAGTACCTGGGTGCTTTAAATACTGCACTACATGAGACTCTTCACATATAAAATATCATATATCAAAACAAATTCCATGAGGAACAGACCCATGTAAAAGGCAAACTCTAAAACTTTTGAATGCACATAAAGGAATGTTTCATATGATTTTGCAGTACAGGAGACTTTCTTGAACAACATAAAGCACAGATCATAGAGTAAAACATTTGTAAACCTAACTACATTAAAATAAAAGACTTTAATCCAAAGAAATTCCACCACAAACACAATTAAAAAAGAAACCATAAATTGAGGAAATAGATCTATTATCAATATAGTCCAAAGTATTAGAATCCAGGATATTAAAAGAATAATAACAAAAGCCAAAACAACAACAATAAAACCCTCCAAAACACTAGTTACAACAAAACAAACCAGTAGAAAGATAGGGGAAATATACAAAGAGGTAATGAACCAAAATGAAAATCCTAATGGCATACAGGACAAACAAACAAACCAAAAAATTAAATAGGATAATACTGAATTTCCATCAGGCACATATTTTAAAGTCTGAATATTCCAAATGTTGTCAAGTATATGGAGAAACTTATTTGCATAGAATGCTAATCAGTATAAAATGTTTTGAAGAGAAATTTAAAATGCCTAGTACTGTTGAAAACGCATGTTTCTTATAGTTGAGCAATTCCACCTCTATATATATACATTTATAAAAATGTTAATTGCAGGCCTGTTTAATATTGAAGAGCATTGCTATATGTCTAACAATGAGAGAGTCATCAATAAATTTTAATGTATAAATAAGTGTGACTCTACGGCACTTAACAACAACAACATAAATAAATAAGATACATTGTACACATCATAATATATGGCTTATATAAAACTAATTCATGACAACAGGGGTCACCATAGTTTTGCTTGCTTTAACCTTTTGGTAAAGCTATGAAAAATAGACTTAAAAGGAGATACAAAGGCATCTTCTGAGATACTGTAGATGTTCTTTATCTGGGTTGGTGGTCACCTCATTGTATCCACGCACAAAAAGTCGCTGAGCTACACATTTAACTTTGTGTGTATATTTTTTTATTATATAAAATTTGTACTATAATAATAAAATGTAAAACAAGTTCATAACTAAATATTTTAAAATTTTTAAGATTTTTTTTTTTCTTTCCTACACCAGTTTTATTTAAAACACAAATAAGTATTTCTTTTTTCAGGGATGGAAAATGGTTGAAATATAAATTTTTAAGATTTGTTAAGCCTAGATGCTGGCACTTCATGCTAACAAGTTAATCTTTATCTTTTCCTGTATTTATGTTTTTTTGCATTTATCTTACCCACGATAAATAAATTAAGAGACAAGTCACTGTATTTTCTAACTAAAATTCACCAAGGTAAAAAGAAAGCATTAGTGTCTTCTTCTTTTCGCTATCTGACAATGGGACCTCAACATTCCAAGAATCAATAAGCATTTCACAATCAAGTATAGTGACAAAGCGATCATTCTGTTGAATAAAAGCAAAACTTTCAATGCATTTATCGGCTAAGTGTAGAATCTAGGTTTTCTTAAGTGAGTGGCCAGCAGTATACACTTTATATAGAAATATGCTATAAGTACACAGAAATCCATTTAGGTATTTTTTTGCAACTGATGAAATGGGGAATGAATTGCCAAGGACTTTTCTGATGTGAATCAACAGGTGACTTGGCATCAATGTTACTATTTGCTTGTGGGTGTCACCTCTGGTTTCAGAAAAGAAAAAAGAGACGATACCTTTTCAATGCTGTATTTCAAGTCGACCATATGGAAAGCAAGGTTTTATTCCAGCCAATTCTCTTTCTCTCGCAATGAGGAGGAAAAGTGCCAGCCACTGCTACTCTCGCCACCAGCCGGTACAGATGTTTGGAAAATGCAAAAATAGAGAAATGAAACAAAAAGAAAACCCTTAAAAATAAGTTTTGCATAAATGAAAATAGAGTATATAATTATCATAGCTGCAAAAAGGTAAATGCATTTTAAAAAAAGTTCCCCTTATGTTAGAGAAAAAGAACCAAAACAAACAAAAACACTGAAGTTTTCACTTAATTGGTGTTTTGCTGAAACTAACAATTCTAAGGACTGATTTAAACATGGCTAAAAGTGGTAATAAAAAACAGATTTCTTTTAATCTGATCAAAGTTTTCTTATCTCCAAGAAACATACAGCATATCCCACTGAAAGGAATACTTATTAAAAGAATGAAACTCTAATGCACTGCCTTTGAGTAGATTTCAACTCAATGATGACCTTACAGAACAGCAAGTTATTGTTATGTGCTCTCAAATCAGAACTGACTTATACCTGACCCTTCGGTCAAGTTTTAGAGGCTGGAGGAGATTGCCCATATTTTTATCACAGAATAGCTTTTGGTTTAGAACCACTTGCCTTTGGATTGGCAGTGCAATTCCTTACCACTCAGTTACTTGATACAGCATTGCTTTCATTGTGTACTGCTGCATCAGAACTGACTCAACAGTGGCCCTCAGTGTATTTTCAGAGGCAGTAAATCATGAGAGGAGACTGTCCACGTTTCTCCCACAGAAGAGTAGACGGATACAAATTGTGTGCCTTTGGTTTGGCAGCACAGCTCCTTACCACTATGCCACCAGAGCTCCACACAGAACAGTATAAACCACCAGATACAGTTTCCAACAGTGTAAGTAGTACACAGAGTGCCTCATGTTTGCTCTGCACAGCGGCGAGTGGGTTCAAATCATTGATCTTTTTGTTGGCAGCTGAATACTTTAACCACAGCATTATGATGGCCTCCATTATTAAAGGAAGACACAAAACCCAGACCCAGTGCTGTCCAGGTGTTCCAACTCGTAATGACCCTCTACACCCTGTTTTGGAGGCTGTAAATCTTTACACAAGGGCACAGTAAGTAAGGTATCAGGCTGTTAACAGAAAGGTTGGCATGGAAGGGAGATGAGCAGCCTCCTTCAGTAAAGTTTTACAGCCTCCTTTTTTGTGAAAAACAATGTATTCAGACTTTGCAAATAAATCAGAGGTGTATATATATATATTGTTGTTGTTATGTGCCGTCGAGTCGTTTGCGACTCATAGTGACCCTATGCACAACAGCCCTAAACCCTGCTCTATCCTGCGCCAACCAGACCGCCTCTGACACACGCATCCCGATTACCCCAGTCACTGAATCAATCCATCTCATAGAGGGTCTTCCCCTCCTGCGCTGTCCCTCCACCCTCCCAAGCATGATGTCCCTCTCCAAGGACCCGTCCCTCCTGGCAACATGTCCAAAGTATGTCAGATGAAGCCCCAGAATCCTTGCCTCCAAGGAGTAGCTTGGTTTAATCCTCTCCAAGAGGAATCTGTTTGTTTTCCTGGCAGTCCATGGTACATCCAGTACTCTTCTCCAGCACCACAGCTCAAAAGCATCCACTCTCCTTCTGCCCTCCCTAGTCATTGTCCAACTCTCTGATGCATAACAAGCGATTGCAAAGAACATGGCCTGTATCAGGTGCACCTTAGTCTTCAGAGAGACACCGTTGCTCCTGAGTACTTTAGAGAGGTCCCTAACAGCAGACTTTCCCATCGCGATATGCTTTTTGATTTCCTGTATATTTGTTTGTTTGTTTATAAAACAAGATTTACAGCCTTGGACGTGGAGGGTCTTTATGACTGAGAACCAATTCAACAACAGTGATGTGGAAAGAATATGTGAAAAACCCCATGCTTTCAGGAAACAAAATAGGACTAACATAAATATTCCTATGAAAGTTTGTAAGAGAACCAAATTAGTTGCTATAATAAAGATTCCCTAGAGTAAAAAGCTTAAAATACATTGCCACCGAGTCTGAATCTAGTCATAGTTGACCCTCCACTAGGTTTCTGATGCAGTAAATTACAACTACTTGGGATATTTCCCATCTTTTGCCTGTGGGACTGTTATTAGATTTGAGCCAACAGAGAATGTGGTCTTTGGATCAGCAGCACAACTCCCTATAGATTATGCCACCAGAGATTAATCAACCAGGTGCTGTCCACAGAATCGCAGAGACCACGTGAGAAGCAGAGTATAATTCTGCTCCACGGGGCTTTCACTCGCTAAGTGTTCAGAGGTACATGTCCAGATCATCTGAGGCACCTGTGGGTAGACTAGAACCTCCCACTTTTCTTGCTATGTCAGTGTGTTAACCATTCGTTTCACCTCATCAAAGTCATGACACATTACCATTGAATCAGACCCAGCTCACAGCTGACCCTATGGCAGAGTTTTCACCACTTGTGAACTATTAAGATGCTGTTTAGGAAGAAATAACTCCAAACTGCTGAAATGTAATTCCCGTAGTTGCCTTTGTTCATACTGTACTCCCATAGTAAATGTCTCATTCAATTTGAGATCATTTATGTGAGGGCTCTGAAGGTGTCCACAGCAAGCTGCACCACCAACCCAAACACTGTACCTCTCTCTCTGGAAGTTCAACTGCACCAGCAGAAATCCAATGGAGAGTCAGCTATGAGTTGGTTCTAACTCCATGGCAATGAGAGGAAAAAGGCAGAGAGATAGAGATGTGTCCTAGTAAAATAAGAATGTACGAATATCTTTAAAAGAAAGTTTTAAAAATGTGATGTTCTGAGAAGATATAACTTGACTTAAATTTTAGGCTTAGCTCTAACACAATCCTGGTATATATTTTTGTTCAAGTTATTCAAAATGTTTGAGTCTCAGTGTGATACAAAGACAAAGGTCAATTAATCAAGTTCTTTGTAATCCTAAAATTCTATTCATTACCCCCTTCCCTCTTCACTTTGAAGAAATAAACAAATAATTAATAATACACACACACACACACACACACACACGCACATGCACACCCCAGGTGTGAATGAGAAGTTTGGTGGTTTGTTTAGTTGGGTTTTGGGTTTCTTTGGTTTTTTGGTGGTGTTCCCCCCCCCCATTATCTACTCCCTAATGAGTATTTAAAAAAAGATTCTCATAAAGATTTTTATTTTATTCAGAATCAAAAATAGCAAATTATTTCTTTGCCATTTAAGCTGTATTAAAAAGGAAAACATAAAATCATTTCAGAAATTCTATTAGGAACCTTTAAAAAGGAAGAAAAAGGTCAGTAAAACTCCATTTAAAATTCAAATGGTTCATTTACATGTTTTGCTTCGAAGAAAATATAAGTGGCCCCGCACACCAACTTCAGTTTGTTTTTGTGAGACAGGACCCTGGA
Source organism: Elephantulus edwardii (assembly GCF_000299155.1). Taxonomy (NCBI): domain Eukaryota; kingdom Metazoa; phylum Chordata; class Mammalia; order Macroscelidea; family Macroscelididae; genus Elephantulus; species Elephantulus edwardii. Next base: position 20,818,127 of record NW_006399782.1, on the reverse strand, counting down.
CTCTGAAAAGTATGGGACCCTTCTCACACACCCTTCCCACCTGTCCTCAGAGGTGGTTTTCCCACAAAGCTGAGGTTTTGATAACAGCATGAGATACTTGGGAAGGGAGTAAAACATTTCATCTGGGAGACAGTGCTGTGGTCCACCTGCCAAGGCTAAAAGAAAGTCAAGCCCTACCATTATTCTGGCAAGAAATTTGGGTTCTCATGACTGAACAATGGTAATAATTTTTACACAAAACTTTTTCAAATGAAAGAACCTGGGGCATGAGCCAGAAAATAAGCCTAAGAATGCAAGTGTTTCACGTCAATATTTGAACCGTCCAGAGCACTATCAGCGCACCCTTAACAGACTTTTCTGAAAGGCTTAAAAAGAATACAGGCATTTGACACCTTGGTGGATAAGCAAAGCTCAACTTCATGAAAGGGCCAAAGTCTTAAGGTGGAATGTTCTTTGTTTAAAGTGCTGATATGCCAAAGGTGCCAATGGAGGCAGAATATTAGGGGCATAACAGGCAAGGTTCCTAATACAGGTCCTGCTCATATGCTGATAAAACCAGCACCCATCTGACTGTATGTGCACGCAGAGAACACCAATGGGTGGGTTCCCAGGGGAGGACGTTTCTTCAAGCAGAAGGTAAGAGTTGAAAACTGCACAGTGTGTCAGCACTCCGGCTGGCAGCTGAATCTGTGGATGAACTGATGGTATTTTAGGGCTGTCTACCATGTCTTCTGCATGTCTGCAGAAGATCAAGGACTGCAACCTTCAATATGAACTGCATCTCCACATCAGGAAAACAAAACCCCTTACCACTAGGACAAGAATCAACATCAGGATAGATGGAGGGGAAAAAAAAATTGAAGTTTTTAATGATTTCATCTTACTTGGATCCACAATCAACAAACGCCCTTGCCACTAGTGGTCAGGAAATCACAAGGTGTATTCCATTGGGAAAATCTGCTACCAAGGACCTCTCCAGAGTCATAAAGAACAATGATGTCAGTCTAAAGGCAATGATAGGCCTGAGCCAAGCCATAGTCTTCTTAATTGCTCCTTATGCATCTGAGAGCTGGACAATGAATCAGGACAACAGAAGAAGAATCGATGCCTTTGATTTGTGGTGCTGGAGAAGAGTATTGAACATGTCATGGACTGCCAAGAGAACAAACATATATGGCCTGGAGAGTGTGAAACTAGGTTGCTCCTTGGAGGCTAAGATTTTGAAATTCCATCTCACACACTTTGGACATGTTGCCAGGAGCCACCAGTCCTTGCAGAAGGACATCATGCTTGGGTCACAGCAAGACAGGGATGCTGTGGATGCGGCAGATTGACCCAGTGACTGTGGCAATGGGGTCAGGTGTGGTGGAGAAGGTGAAGTTGACACAGAATAATGCAAGGTTCAGAGCCACTGATCATAGAGTTACTATGTGTCATAGTCAGCTCAGTGGTACATAACAACAGCAATGACAACACCATGTCGGTGGTATACAGGTAGCTCTAATGACCTAATGGTAAGGAGACGCAACTGCCAACCCAAAGATAGGCTGTTCAAATCTACCAGCTGCTCCACAGGAGAAATATGGGCAGTCTACTCTGAAAACTTGTTGGAGGCTCAGCTATAAGGCAGTTCAGACTCAAAGTCTATAACAACAACAATCATCATGTCTGTGAGGAGATGAAAGAAACCCTGGCACTGTCAGAGGACCAAAAATAGGCTTAACCAAAACCAAAAATGTTTGTTCTTTGTAAATTGATTTAGATTCATAATTACTCTGTCGGAGAGAAAAGAATTGCTCCGTAAAGTTTCCAAGGCTATAATGTTTATGTGAACAGACTGCTAGATCATTCTCCGGTAGAACAGCTAGCTAGTGGGCTCAGACTTCTAACTTTTTGGTTAACAATCAATTGTTCAAATATTGTGCCAACAGAATTCCTTTTACTTGACTTAGATTCTTATAAATGTTATTCTGGAGGAGGAAGTTATTGGGGGGGGTGTTATCAATAGGAGACTTGCCAAGAACAGGAAAATAGCTTTGTATGACGTTAGTATATGATTTTCGTCTAACACTGCCTGTTCTGAGGGAGTGTGTCTCTGGTGATGGTGGTGGGAGAAGGGGTGAAATGGTGTAGATTTAAGTTTTGGCCTTTCCTACAGTTCATTTTGCTCCAGAAGGAACATTTTTGAGACAGTAAATACTTATAAAATATTCACACATTTATAATATTATAAGTTATATATTTAAGTTTCACCATGAAATTCCTTCCATATCCCTCATAAAATGGTGTGTTCATTTTATCCCCTCACCAAGTGGGGACGGGTTAGTACTCATGCATCTGAACAGGCTTGGGACAGCAGTACTGGTCTCTCCCTATTGCCCTTCTCTGTTAGGGCTCTTCTGTGTATTAAAAATGGAGGTCAAAATGGCAGCTTGCTAAAAGCGGCAGTATTTCAGAGGCAGGAATAACTTGCTTGTCATCAGCTTGTTAATGCAATAGTCAAACATTTCTCTGACATGTACAGTATCAGCTAACTTCAGCAGATAAAGGGTCTAGAACAGGAAGATGCTGCAGATGCTTTAGCTCGGAGGAAGGCTTAGCAGAGCCAAGACGTCAGCAGGGCCTGTTTGTTCCATACTTTCCATCGGGCGCTGTGAAAGAAATGTTAGATTACTGCAATGACAAGTTTGTGACAAGCAAGTCATTTGTGCAACTGGTGCGCTCCTGTTTTTATCTGTTTACCATTCAGACTTGTGAATGCCATTTCAAGCACTTACAGGATTTCTGGCTCCCATTAAGGGGAAATGGTTCCTCCATGTTTAACATTTTCTGTCTCAAAGAGAATTACTAAGCAATTATTTATCTCTGTGGTCACAGTGTCACAAAAGCACTCTTCAGTTGTTTAGATGGACTCTGGATCACGAAATGGAGTCCTGAGGCCTGGAGAGCTTGGAACATCCGAAATTTCTCATGTAGTTTATTGGAATGACTACAAAGCAAGCTTGTGAGAGTCAATAAATTTGTGGCCAGCTTGAAATACCTTGCTCTTTTGCTCCAGGATCATATAACAAGGCCATATGCCTCAAGGCCCATAAACTCACTTGTAATGAGTAGCTCCTGAGAAGCCAAGGACTGACTGTGTCACGGACACTGACATGCGATCTTACACATGATAGTTTTGGTGACAAGGAGCTGCTTTAGGTGTTGAAGGGAGTTTATAATGCCTTCACCCTGTATTGTGTGGGCAAACAATCTAAATCCAAAAAAAATATTTTAGCCATGCAGTAAAAAAAAGATGTTATTTTAATATAAAATGAACAACTGGGCTCATCTTTTTCAGGTTCAGTTTATTCCTAGTAAATGGAGAACTTGGCACATTTGGCACCAGAATTCCTGATCTTCTCATTAGACTCTTCATCAGAGATTACTTTTATCAAGTCATCTTAGCTTCCTGGAGGGGAAGAAGGCAGAAAATACTAATACTAGTTTCTTGTGCATTTAATGTGAATGGACCCAGGGCTAACATTATAAGAGATATAAAATACTCTGAGAATTTAAGTACAAGAACAAACAAACTCTCAAAACCTGTTGCCAACAAGCTGATTCTGACTTTCTGAGACTGCATGTGTTATAGAATTACTTGAGTTTTCTTAACTGTGACTTTTGTGAAAGCAGATTGCTAGGCATTGTGTGTGTGTGTGTGTGTGTGTGTGTGTGTGTGTGTGTGTGTATGTGTGGTGACTGGTGGGGTTCAAACTGCCAACCTTTACAATACATGATTATAGAATGACTGAGCTTCTTGGCTCTCTAAATGTCATGTATTCTTATTGACTGCCACTGTGTCGATTCCAACTCATGGTTATGCTCCATCAGCCAGAGTTTCCAAGGACAGAAATTTTTAGTGGAGGAGAGTTGCCTGTCTTCCTCTCACTGAGCTGCTGGTGGGTTCGAACTGCCACTCTTTCAGCTAACTATGTCACCAGAGCTCCTTGTATTCTTATCAAGATTTTTAAATTGATCATTTTTTTCCAATTGTTGGTACTGAATTGATAAATAATCTGAGGTATAACTCATAAAAGGTATTGCAGCATGAAGTTTTGAAGCAGGGATGTAGACATATTAACTGGGAAAGGCAAACCATCCAGAAATAGTTCAGAGTTGGAGCAGAGGGTGGAAAGTCAAGGACCAGACACTCAGAAACAATGTAAAATGAGTCAGCTTGTGACAGATGACAAGAGAGCATTCCAGAAATGGATAGCAGTCCTCATCAAGTAAAAAATACTGTTAATAGTTATTTCATATCATCATTATTAATATTTAATTATTTACCATAAAGGTCTAGGGATTTGAAACTAGCTTTCTGATTTCAAAGCTCATAGACTCTTAACCAAGAGAGGACTAAAGTCATTCCTGTGTCTTTGCTGAGTTTACTAGAAAATATTTTATGGCGTAAAATGTGAAAGTCGAAAGAGTGACATAAAAGAATTAGTGAGATGATTCTGGCTCTATATGTTGTAGTCCTTGTTAGGCCTCATAGAAAGCTGAGGTTCACTAAAAGGATAGCTGTAAAACACAAAAGAAAACAACAAAAAGCCCCAAAAATAATAACTGAAAAACTATACCATTCACCTCCCTCAGTCTGATACACTTGGGAAGTGGTCAAAGTGATTCTAATTTAATCACATTATATTTGTGTTCTGAATGCAGGGTATATGATAGCCTCTCCTTCTGTCTATTGTTCATTGGCTTTCCAATTATGGGAAAATTTTTTTCCAATTTCTTGTTATTGGGAAGTGGATGGGACTGAGGTGTGCCTAATCCAGGTCATGGTCTTCTCAATTACTTGCTATGTGTCAGAGAGTTTGACAATGAATAAGGATAACGGAAGAAGAATCAATGTCTTTGAATTATGGTGCTGGAGAAGAGAACTGAACATAATATGATGCCAGGGGTAATGGGGTATGTGTGTTGGAGACAGTGAGATTGGCTCAGGATAAGGCAAGGTTCAGAGCTATTGTTAGTAGAGTCGCTATGCATTGTACTCAACTAGATGGTATGTAACAGTTAACAACAACCCTGTATCTATGCCAACTCCTTTTGCTCTACTCATTTATCTAGTCTATAGTCTAGAGTTAGTCCTCTTTGCTTCATTGTTAGGCAGCCTCCTTTTGTCACTTGTATGCTATTATTTTTAGGTGGGGGAAGGAGCAGACATCTTTCTTACCATGACAAGGATCACAGAAACCACCTAAACCTCAAACTTCACACAGAATAATTTCTTTGTTTCTTCTTAATTATAGCTTTGCCAATGAGTCCCATTCACATGTAACTAGGAGCTATGCAAATCCAACTGGTAAACAAGATTATTACAGCTACTCCATCTGACAATGAGTATGTGTTCAAGATGTGGAAACCTCTGAGTGAGGCACGCATCCTGAATGGCTATTTTCCTTTTCTAAATAGCAAAGAATAAAATCAATGAGACTGGCAGGGACATTCTCTGGCCTCTTTTTTGGTAGTTAGACAAGGAAATGAGAAGATTTAGCTTATACAAACTATTTTTCATTATATTTCGACATTTTTTTTTCTTATAGGATACTCCCCAATACAAGATTCCTACTTCTAAGTTATAAAAGAAGTACTCCATACATGAAGAATAATAAAATTACAAAGCCACAATAAGGTCATATCCTGGTGTCTGCCATCCTTCTGTGAAAATGTAGCCTCAGCCAAACATCACCAAGGACATGGGTACTTGCTCAACCAGCAGTCCCATCCGGCTGTAAGGCATGTCTGTTGGTGCAGAATGTTCTTCCTTTTCTTGTGTCTCTCTAAAATTCCCGTGACTGCCTTGAGTTCTTTCTCATCCTACCTTCAGTAAGGAAAGTTTTAGGGACTAAACCCGCTAAAGTTCATCAAATGGTATAATATACGGACCCCAAAACAAATTCCTTTGTCTCTCCCCTATATCTTATAGGAATGAAATTCCTGCTCTACTCCTCCTCACGCCATAACCCTGGGAGAAGTGAAAGGCAGTCAGTCTGTCCAGTTTCTCCTACACATTTGGATGTAGATAGCATGTATAAGAAGCATTCTTAATATCTTTGACCTTCTATCCATATCTTTGTGATCTCGCCTCTGACAGCTTCAGACATTTGAGTGGCTTTGTATTTATAGGGTGACTATTAATTTACTGATGTTGTTAACATTTTCATTCTACTTAGATCCATAATAAACACTGTTGGCACAAGCAGTTAGGAAATCAAAAGACGAGTTGCATTGGGATATCTGCTTTCAGGCATTAACACCTCTCTAGAATGCTAAAGAACAACTACATCAGTCTAAAAACGATGGTATACATGGTCTTAGCCATCATCTTCTCAATCTGTTGTTATTTACATGAAAGTGGACAATGACTAAGTATTGACAGAAGAAGAATTGACGCCTTTGAGTCGTGGCACTGGAGAAGAACCTTGAATGTTCCAACGACTGCCAAGAGAACAAACAGGTCTATCCTGGAGAAAATAAAACCAGTATGCTCTATTGAGGCAAGGATGGTGAAGCCAAGTTGATCCTTGGAGGCAAGGATTTTGAAACTCTGCCTCACATACTTTGAGTATGTTGTCAGGAGGGGCCAATCTTTGGAGAAGAACATCATACTAGGTAGGGTAGAAGATTTTTGTAAGAGAATATGCTCAATGAGAGTGATTGACCCAGTGACTGTATCAATGGGGTCAGGTATATAAAAGACAGTGAGGTCGACTCAGGTTAGGGCAAGGTTCACATTTGATATTCGTAAGGTCGCTATGAGTAGTAGTTGAGTTGATGGAACATAACAATAACATTAATTTATTAGGGAGATTCGGTTACCACGAGGTAAGCAGCTAGCTATGCTGCCAACACAAAGATACATGGTTCAAATCTATACTCTGCTCTGTGGGACAAAGATAGGCAATCTCCTTTTGTGTCATTTACTGCCTCTGAAAGTCCACTGTAGGGTCAGTTAGGAGTCTGTTCTGACTTAATGGTACATAACAACAACATATAAGTTACTTCCCCCAAAGGGACATTTTTTAAAGTAAAAGGGCCCTCTTTATAATTATGCCAGGACTACATGCATACATTTGTCAACACAAACTTACATTCTTATATAGCCCCAAGAACACACCCTTATTCAAAAAACATATCTCTCCATGCTTTAATAATCTGTTTTCATGTCCGTTTCTCACATACACACACAAAACAAACCAAATTCATTGCCAACTCTTTCTTAAATATTGAACAAAATACAATTTTTCATGAAAATTCATTTTTAGAGATATTTAAATGCCACCTTTAATAATTTAGAACACACTGGGTTCAGTTAGTTAATATGGGGGAAACTTTGTCCAGTTCATCAGAGTAACCAAAAATCAAGATCCAAGATGGCTCCAATGGCACGCTACTGCACTTCCTCAGACTGATTCTGATCCTTACATCAGCATTTCCTGATAGTGTTGAAGTATTTGGCACAAAATAAATAGTTCAAACATTTATATTATTAAATCCAAAATTGTTCTGGAGAAGTTAGATTCTAATTCTATCTTTCTTTTCCTTTACCAGAGTTCTCGTTGGCTGATAAACACTATGTTCTAGCATGGCAGCAGGTTGGTTAATAACCAGTGTCCTAGAATTGTCAGATTACATTTATCTGCAGTTTTCTGGAATATTTTGTCTCTAGGAGGTTAGATTTCAATCTGACAAAAGAGAGACAATGGACATAGATGTGGATGTGTCATCACCCAGAAACCAGTAAAGTGTAAATGCAGCATCTCTGGCTTATCAACCATAGAGCACCAATGATGTAAGATGTTCAATTTTTGTACTATTATTTAGTTTTAAGTGGTATTAAGTATAAGCATAACAATGTTATTAATAAGCAGCTCATTTATTACATTTATAGTGAATCTTCCCTTGAAAGTGATTAGTCTAGTATTACAAATAGCTCCAATCTATGCTTATATTTTAAACATTTTCTTAAAGCCTAGTCTATTCCTGAACGTTCCCATTCTACTCAACCCTAGTACAATGTTAATAGATTAGCATTCATAGTTCAAAATTTCCTGCAGCCTCAGACCCACAACTGAAGCAGATACCACCTAGGTCACTATTATATGAGCAGAAATTGAAACTGAACTTCAGTTCTTCAAAAGTAATAAAGGCAATCACCCCATTCTCTGTATGTCCACCAAAAATGGAACATCAGAATTTTTAAAAGCAGACCTTTTGAGCTGAGTACTTAAAAACATAATTTATTAGTGATGATACCTGTACTGAGGGTCTTTTGGTTAAAAATTGGTAAGTACTCTCTTGAAGAAGATACGGGTGAGAATCATTATGAAATTAGTCAATCATTCACAAATGGAGAACAGAAATGACAATTTATTGGCCATAAAACGGGAGGAGGCATATTTCAGGAGGAAAGAAATTTATCCCTATGTCTGAAAACATACAACTAGAATTAAGGTATTTTATCTTTGGGCCTTGTGGGTCCCTACATGATCACTGGCATTGACTAATCTCATCTCCATAAAAATAGCAAATTTTATTTTGTGTTAAAGTAGACCATTTAACCACCCTCTTCAAATGCTGGGTTGATTATTAGCTATACAGTCAGACAGCTCTTCTTTTCTGGCTGGGGTAGCCAAGGTAGTCAATCCATGAGCCTTCCTGCCTGCGTGGGCCTGTCATGCTCCCTGAGCACTTGTGTCCTGCTGTTCTCATTTCTCTCACTTCCCTCTGTGATCACTAGACAAAATATACACTACAGAAGAAAGATTTGAAGAATTACTAGGATTTCTAGGGAAGAAGAATCCAAATCCTGCCAACTTTGGACAAGAGAACATTTTAGCATTACTAAAAAAGAGATGAATAAATTGCATCACATCAAATTTCAAATGTATTTCTACAGTGTGTGTAAACCGATACATAACCAAACAAAATTCTTCTTGTCCTGCATTATAAATTCATCATTCTGACTCTGTTTCTCAACTCATCGCATTCTTGATTCTTCCTCAGACCCAGAAAGGATTCACATCCATCTTTAAGGAAATAGTGTGCAAGGAAGAACAGATTTATTTGTAAAAGTATCTCAAGCAAGAGGCTAAGTCTTCAGCAGAGGAGCCTTATTGACAGTACTTGAGTTTGGTGTCTAACCCAACTATGGAAGGTGGTGGAGATCTTATACCTCCAGATGGAAGTTTGCTGATATTATCTAAGTATAGCTAAAGGCAAGAAAGGATGCATGCATATTTCTTCATTAGAAGTTATATATATGCTTTATTATGCTTTATTCTATATTAGAAAGAAAATACTTGATTCTTTGAAGTAAGCCTGATTAATGAATTGATATATACATATACTTTTTTTACTCTTACTTGTATGATAACTGAAAGGCTGGAGATTTGTGTCTACCCAGAAGCACAGCAAAAGAAAGGCCTGGATCTACTGTCAAAAGATAAGTCATTTAAAAACCAACTGGGTGCAGTTCTGACACACTCTGAATCCACAGGTATCATGATAATAGCTCTACCCTAACATACATGGAATGTTGTTGTTTGCTGTTATGTGTCATCGAGTCGCTTGCGACCTATAGTGACTCTATGTACAACAGCCCTAAATCCTGCTCTGTCCTGTGCCAATCGTACTGCCTCTGACACACCCATCCCAATTACCCCAGTCACTGAATCAATCCACCTCGTAGAGGGTCTTCCCCTCTTGCACCGTCTCTCCACTCTCCCAAGCAACACCGTTGCTCTTGAGTACTTTAGAGAGGTCCCTAACAGCAGACTTTCCCATTGCAATATGTTTTTTTTATTTCCTGGCTGCTGGTGTCAAGAGTGTTGACTGTGGAGCCAAGCAAACTGAAGCTGTGAACAATCTCAATCTCTTCACCATCTATTCTGATGTTGCCAATTGGTCTAGTGGTGAGAATCTTTGTCTTCTTGATATTGAGCCTCAATCCATACTGAAGGCTGCAGTCCTTGACCCTCTGCAGCAAGCGTTTCAGGTCCTCCTCAGTTTCAGCAAGCAGGGTTGTGTCATCTGCATAACGCAGATTGTTAATAGATCTTCCACCAATCCATGGGATATGTAAGTAAAATATAATTTTTCAAAAAGAAATTTTTTTCCCTTTCTTTTCTCCCCATTTTTTAAAATGTCTCAATTCATGTATGTATTCCATATCTCTTTTTAAAATATTATGAACTATCACATATTATAAGATTATATTGGAAGCAGGAGTGGCATCCACTTACTAAATAACACGCCTCTGGAAACTATGAACTTTGATAAATGTTGATAGTTGTAGAGGGGCTTCAGGCCTTTTATTCATAGGGTTGCTTTGAATCATGCTCAACAATCAACAACAACATCATATATTATAAATATCCAGACAATTTCTAATTGTTAGAGCCCTGTAATATTGTTTTGTCTATTGAATTTGCTTAGTTCAACATAATGCATACCAGGTACCAAAGATAGTAATAGATAAGGCATAAAAAATCATGGTATCTGCAGAAATGAAATAATATCTTGAGGCAGTACTTAGAGTTAGTGAAAAAATCTTTTAGTCATGTAAAAAGTTCATAATTACACAAGTAAATAAACATACATCTAATTTATTTTCATTTTAAACGTACCAAAGACCTCAGTTTCTTGAACTTTCCTGCAGTTGTCATATTCAAAATGCGTTAAAGTCTTTCATTAGGTGTTTTTGCTTGCTTGTTTTTCTCAGTTCCAGAAAGAACTACCTTAAGAACATTGATGTTAAATCTTGAAGCCAATACAGAACATATATTAAAATGATAGGAACTTGAACTTAAACTCCAAGATCTTGGGAATGACACTAAACGTGTTTATTAATGCTGTTAGGTGCCATCAAGCCGACTAACACGCTGCAACCCATGAGCAACAGATCTGAAATGTGCCCTTATCTTCTGTCCTCACAATCTCTGATATCCTTGAGCTTAAATCCATTTAATGTAGATTTATTCTTGTTCCAATGGCTTAAAGTGTAATCCACTAAGGATTTCCTTGAGGAACATTATTTCCTTGCATATATGGAATTCTGATTCTAATCAACTGAAGATGATGAGGTAGTCGAGGAAGAAAACCAAAGCTTGGTAAATAAAGTCTTCTATACGTAGATTGCACCTAAATGTCCAAGAGGAGATGAGTTAGTCCTGGCAAGTTTTCATATTTCTTTGTCCATTCTTATCTTTATCATACAACATGGCCAAGGAAACATAGGATTAAAAAAAACAAAACAAAACAAACCACCACATAGTAACGCTGTTTTAAATGTTGCTCTACTGTTGGTTTCCATTAAAAACTCTGGAAGGCCCTAATGCTGTTATTTAGTGCAGCTCATGAGAAAATTGTAATGATAAGACTTTGTTGTTGTTGTTATTACATGCTGTCAAGTCAAGTCGCCTGCGACCCCTAGCGACCCTATGTACAAGAGCCCTAAACTCTGCGCTATCCTAATACCAATCTTATTGTCTCTCACACACCTACCTCCATTTCCCCAGTCACTGAATCAACCCATCTCATTGAGGTTGTTCCCATTTCATCACATAATAGGAACGGCAATTCCCAAACCACTAATATTTTCTTTTATTCAGTCTTAAGATCTTTATTGTACCACAGAGTCAGAACAGACCCATAGCTGACCCTCTAGTAGGTTTTCAGAGACAGTTAATCACATGGGAAAATTGCCCATCTTTTTCCTGCAGAGCAACTTGTGACCTAGAATCACGTCTTTGGGATTGAAGGTTACCAGAGCCCCCTAAGAGCTTTAGGAACACACGTACTTCTATAAAAAATAGAAGTGACATGTAAGGCTCCAAATAGCATAATCTAAGCAAAAAGAAAAATCTGTAATATAATTAAACAATAGGAATTGTCTGTACAGGATCACTTATGTTCTATAAAGTGTATGAAGTCAAGATTGTATAATAATGCTATTACCTCAGTTTTCGAAGCAGTCATTTATTTTTTTTTAAGAACTACTACTTTTGTGCCTAGATGAAAAAAATGACATGAGAGAAATGCAGAAGGCAAGTAGAAAGGTGCAAGAAGCAAATGAAAGATGTCCATATATTGTCTACAAAGTGTTGCCAGTTGTGAAAGGACTTGACGTGCTAATATTCATTCATCCCAACTCGTTACTGAAACACTCAGAGCGTGATGGCTAGCAGACACTGCATTTAAGTGCAGTTACTACGGCCCCCAAATATTGACAGAGTGCCAGATTCTGAGAAACTATTGATGTACACAGATGGCCACAGCTCCAGACACCTCTCAGACAGAGTCTTTAAATGTCACAGATAAATGAATTTTCATGAAACTAGAAGAGAGAATGGACGCAAGAAAAGGGAAAGGACACAAAATGAGAGACAGGAGAAGAAAAATCACTCCTGTAACAGACACAAAGCCATGTGGCATCTTAGCTGCAAAGTGTAATCGTAACTCCTTACAAACGATGTGCGGGGAAGCTTCTTCCATGCACTGTGTCAACAAACCTCCCAAACACCTTTAAAGAATTTATTTGTGTGGCATTTAAAAAGTTAGGGGAGATGCTACATGTAGCATAACAGCTTCAACAAGCTATGTTGTTGTTGTGGACCATCAAGTTGGAGCTGACACACAGCTGACTCTCTGGCGGATTTTCAGAGGCAGTAATTGCACAGGTGGAGATTGCTCCTCCTTCTCTGGTGCAGAAGCTGGTGGATTTGAACCATGTGCCTTTAAGATGACAGCACTTTCTTACCACGAGGGCACCAGAGTTATATGTGAGCAAAATATGATCCAAATATATATTATTGTTGTGGTTGCTAGGTGCTATCGAGTCGACTTTGACTTTTGGTGAGTCCTGCGTGCTGAGAAGAACTGCTCCACAGGATTTTCAAGGCTGTGTGACTTTTTAGAAGCAGACTGCCAGGTCTTCCAAGAAATCTAGTGGGTATGTTCAAGCTGCCATCCTTTTGGCCAGTAGTTAAATGCTTAACCATTTGTGCCACCCAGGAACTCCTGGCTCAAATATAAATATTGTAAAACTCAGTCTCAAAATAAATTCTATCAACACACACACACACACACACACACACACACACGCACGCACGTGCACATACACTCCCTCTCTTCTCTCAGTAAAAATAAAGTAATAAATCCACATGTACGAATGGAAAGCACAGGAAAATTCTCCTAGCAGTTCTCCAAGTATCTTAGAGGCTAAAAGTCAAGGTGCCATGACACCCACATTCACCAACGCACAGGCATGCTCTCCTCTGTCCTCTGACAATTTCTTTTCCAGAATCCCACTGAAAGCAGTGACACCTAGTGGGTTTATCACAAGACATGTGAGGAATGCCTTGCTCCTTCAGCTCTCTTCCTGTCTTTCTATAGTAAACGCCTGACAGGGAAATATATGAGGTACGTCAACTACTTGACAAATGATAACAGAAAGGAGCCAAGGCTGAAAGGAGAATGACCACATATTCCTTAGAAATCATGTGTAACTCAATATACTTTAAATGTAAATTAAGCTTTTTTTATTCTGAAAGCCTTCCATCTGCTAAGGGCACCTTCTCTTGACCTTGATGCACTGTGTCATTAAAAGCAGCCACATTTCCAAGGTTAAAATATGGCTTGCTTGTGCATTTACTTTTCTGTGCTAGTTTATGCCAATGCCTACAAACAAAATTCTTCATCCTATTCAAAAGCACATGGGGTAAATATTTTTTTTCTACAACTGACAGCAATATGGTTTTGCAAAGTCTCAGTTGCCCTTTTAACTAGGATTACAATAAGCCTTGGTATAAATTATTTCTTAGCATCTGACTCTCTACCTTGGGTACCTGGGACACTAGCAGGTACTTGGAGAATAAAGTTGCATAGATCAAATATTCAAAAGGGGCATTGTTATTGCATCAACTTTTCAGCCATTTCTTAGTATTTTTCTTTAAATGTTAGCAGATAAAAATGAAAGGATTTAGATTTCCTGACATGAAAATAAATAATTATTGTTCCTGTTTTTCAAATGATTTTATTTTGAAGACCAAATCAGTTTTAACTCAAATGGAAACTGCAGTAAAATTTCAGACACTGTAATCAGTGTCTGCATTAAAACTCTCAAGAAGTATGCCAACCTTCCATGTGAGACCACAATTCAGCCAGGATCACAAAGACACATTATTCACTCTGCTGTGACTATTCTGATGCTTTACACTGTACACATTTTTATATTTTAAAGTTATACCTTAGGACAATCATTCTTGATATTGTACATATACATAATATGCATATGCATATACATATACATAGACATATACTCTTCTGGTAGTTTTCCTCCTGTGACCATATAATGAAAAAAGATTTTTTTTATTCTAAGCTTAGATACAAGAAGCACTTTTTTAAAAAGTTATTAAAAAAAGGTCAGAAGCTTTTTTTTTTAAAAAAAAGAATGCATTAATAGAGTAAAAAAAACCAAAAACAAAACAACAACTATTGCCAAATTTTGGGTGAGCCTTCTCTAATTTACAAAACTCTTCTTTCTCCTACTTTGAGAGTAAGACCATTCCTTTGAGCAGGGCACCAAAAAAGGGTTCTATGTTGTCCTGTTCTCCTGTATAGTAATCTCTTGCATACCCTCCACTTCTACACCTATTGATCTCCAGGCTTTGGCCAGCACTCAGGCTGTGAAATGCTTCTTGAAGTTATATGAAGTCTTCCTCTAGAAGCCATGGTTCTCTGAAAAGCTTTATCCCAATACCACCTCACTGAAAGCCAAGGATGGAGTTGACAGCAGAGATGGGCTTATGAAGTCTCGCAGTTGTTATATTGTTTGCAATGAAATGTTTTCGTTAGGACTCAGAAACACCCTGTTATTCTGAACGGAGACGTTTCCCTGCAAGGGGTCCTGTAGGACTGCAAAACTGAAGGAAGCTGAAGGAATGACACAGAGCAGTGATATGCCTGGTGCTATTTATTGCTGAAGATCATTTTCTGAGAAAGGTATACACTTTCTCTTTCACATAAAATATCTGGATGTTATCATTCATCCTTAAAAACCTTCTCTTCTCAGCATATATCCTACTTTGTTGTTTTAGAAAAGATGATAATGAGAATAATTTTTACAATGGGTAACTTTTATTGATTGCTTTGATGGGCTGGGCAGTTAGCTTTATTTTAATTTAAGTCCCCAAATATTACTATGACTATTATAATTTTATTTCCACTTTGTAGGTGAGAAAACCTAGGATTAGAAACATCACAAAAATTGTCTAATAAACCTAATAAGATAGATGAAGGACTCAAATCTCTCTCAGGCTGATATCAAAGCCTCCTTAAGGATAATTTTCTAGACAAGCTTCATAGGAGTCCTCACTGAGATATTCAAATTACACCCATAGTTTCATTGTTTATCTATTACTACTCCCCCTTTTTCTCTGTGTGTGAGAGGGGAGGGGAAAGAGTGAAAAAGCAAGAGAGAAACAGCGCAAGAGAGTCAGTGCAAGATTAAGAGTATAGAGAGATTCGAAGAAAGTTTTATAAAATATCTCTAGGCCTCAGTTTTCCTCACCTCTAAAATGGATAACAACTACCTCAGACTTTTATTGTGATGAGGGCCAAATGAGATAGCATAAGTGAAAGCACTTAGTATACCTAAAATAAAACATTATCATTATTGCTATACAAGCTTCCCTCCTTTGCATAATGGATGTGTTCTGGAGAAGGTGATTATGGAAATGTATAGGCTTAACTTCCATTATCAAATCACAGAGCAATTACATTATAAAACTGTAGGCAAAGATGCCTAACAGGTTGAAATGAGAACCTGGTGTAAAGCTGTGCAGGTGGGGAGGGTGGGCCTATGGATGTTACAGGCGGGGCACTCTGTGGGTCGGTAGCACCTCTTAGATTCCGTTATCTCCCTGTTCTCAACATCCTTGGATCTGGCAATTCCTGAATTTAATGCTGACTTCCCAAAAGATGATTCTTTCCCTTTGGTTTGGAAATGAAATCTAATGGAGTTTAGCTGCAGCAAAACACCCAGCTTGAATGTCCTATTCCACACATGATATACGATAGTTAGAAAATCCCTTTAATTTGGGATTTTAATTAGGTAAATTAATTAGTGCTCTACTTATGCTGAAAGTTTAGTTAGAAGCTTAAGTCACAGGTACTAATAATACTTGCGTTGGATTCACCACATTCATTACATTGAAAGGCTTCTGGGTCAGGAACCATGCCGTCTTCTTTCTTGGAAACCCTACACTTACTAGAGAGTGCTATAAATAAAATGAAACTTTAAATAGTACTGACTTCACCTTCAACTCATAACTAAACCTGACTCTGGGCTTCAAGTGCTATTTTCTCCCTCTCGTCTCATCAGATACGCGTGTGTCATGTTACTGACTCAGACCCAGCTCCATGTTCCTGCACTTCACTCTGCTCTTAACTACTGTGCATCTTGATGCTTGCCTTTTCTGGAGGTACCAGGGCTTGTTCTTAAATTAATGCCTGCATTCCCCCTCCCCTTCTCAGAACATCCTTTTACTTGTGGAAAATATTCTGAAAGAATGGAATTTTAAAAATAAGCCATCTGCTGCCCAGACTTTGGGAAAAGCAGTGATGTTTGAAAACACCAGATTCAACTAATCAGGGATACAAAAGCCTTATTAAATTTATTAGCTTTCTTATCTTTAGAGCTCAGGCAGGAAACAAGATACATCCTTGGCATGCCAACAGGTATCAGTGAGAGAGGTCAGCATTCTCTACTCTCTTACAAGATAGCTTGGGCAGTTCAGCTCAGAAGGATTTTTTTATAAATTCACCAAGAGACCTTTCTCCTCCTTCATCTCACATGTGGCCTCACTCTGAGAAGGCACCAGAGAGCCTCACTGGGCCTAGACTAACTCAAAGAAAATACATTAAAATTTTATCATAAGTAGACATCTATTTAAAACTAACGGCCTTTCTTTTACTGCTTATTTTTATTTCCATTTACATCCTTCACTTCTTATCTCAGAATACTATTCATTTTTTTTAAATCAATATCAGCCACAACAAGATAAAGGTAAATAATCCAACTGAAAAATGGGCACAGGATATGAACAGACACTTCACCAAAGAAGACATTCAGATGGC
>NW_006399782.1:20799851-20800837 GCF_000299155.1 Elephantulus edwardii | reverse complement strand
AACAAGCACATGAAGAAATGTTCAAAATCCCTAGCTCTAAAAGAGATGTAAATCAAAACAACTGTGTGTGTAGCGGGGGCGGGCGGAAGTGCAACAATGAATGAATGAAAATCCAAAATCTCTGCAAATGTTCATTAAAATTAATAAAATAAAATTTAAAAAATCAATATCAAGTACTTTCAAAAGGAGAATTTTCAGGTATGCCATTTCTATGACTCACAGTGTAGTCATGAATGACAGATCTGAACCTTGACCCATCCAAAACTGTTTTCAGATTCTCCAGCATTCTCAAGGCCACTGTTACAACCACTGTGTCCATCACCTTGTTGATGGTCTTCCTCTCTTTTGCTGATTCCCTCCATGTCTAAGCATAATGTCTTTTTCCAAGGACAAGTCACTCCTGACAAACATCCAAAGTATGTGAGTCAAAGTTTCATCATTCTTGCCTCTAAGGAGCTCTCTAGTTTTATGTCCTCCAAGACATGTATTTTTGTTCTTCATACAGTCTATGACTCATTCAATATTCTTCAGTAACACCACAATGCAAAGGCATGAGTTCGTCTTTGGTCTTCCTTATTTATTATCCAATTTTAACATGCGTACAAGCAATTGAAAATACCATGGCCTGGATCAGGTGCACCTTAATATAAGTAATGTCATTGTTCTTTAGCACTTTACAGAGGTCTTTGACAACAGATTTGCCCAATGTAATATATCTTTTAATTTCTTGTCTACTGCTGATGGTGAAGAGATTGAGATTGTTCACAGCTTCAGTTTGCTCGGCTCCACGGTCAACACTCTTGGCACCAGCAACCAGGAGATCAAAACACGTACTGCAATGGGAAAGTCTGCTGTTAGGGACCTCTCCAAAGTACTCAAGAGCAACGGTGTGTCTCTGGAGACTAAGGTGCATCTGACACAGGGCATGGTCTCTGCAATCACTTGTTATGCATGGGTGAGCCTTCTCTAATTTACAAAACTCTTCT
>NW_006399782.1:20717639-20798895 GCF_000299155.1 Elephantulus edwardii | reverse complement strand
TTACATAATTAAAAATAAAGATTAATGATACTGTTGACATAAAAAACAAACAAAAAAAATAGGTACTTTAAAAAAATAGAGGAATGAAATTCCTCTCAGAATTTCCTTTAAATTAGGTATTAGTGGATAGTTTGGGAAATCAAAGTACAGTGAGGAAGAAAAAGAATTTAAAAATGAATAAAGAGTGTGCTTCAACCTGAAGACACGTTGTTTGAATTTACCAGCTGCTCTGAGGGAGAAGGACGGCAATCTCTTCCTAAGTCATCAACTGCCTCTGAAAACTGGCCAGAGGTACAGATAGGGGTTTGATTTGACTTGACAGTACACAACAACAACAAGATAATAAAAATAGCCATCATGCACTGAAAATTAAGCATAACATGATGCCTATGACAGAGCATACAAAGACTTTTTAAGAGTTAAGTAGTAAATTTTTATCATTGTTATTGTTTTGTGACATCCAGGTGGAATCAATCCATATCTGATCCTCCGGTGGGTCTTCAGAGTCAATAAATTGCACAGGAGGAGATTACCCATCCTTCTTGAATGGAGCAGCTGGTGGATTTGAATTGCGTGCCTTTGGGGTTGCAGCACAGCTTCTTACCACTAGGACACCAGTCAGCATTGGGAAAGTAAATTAAAGAAAGCTAGGTCACAAGAGAATTTGAGTGCCAAAATAAGAAACATTACTGATACTAATCTAAGTCTGGTTAAAGTGCAGTCAATAAATCAATAGCATTCATTTTTCACTAGAGATTATTAAAATCTGATACAACTGTTGAGTCTTGAGGCTCTACAAGGAAGACACTATATTGCTGTTATTCTGTTATACATTGGTTTGGAACCCACTCATATCTGACCCTCATGCAGGTTTTCAGAGGCAGTAAATCGCATAGTAGGAGGCTGCCTATCTTTCTCCCACCGAGCGGCTGGTAGATTTGGAATTACAGTGCCTGGCTAGGCCACCAAAGTTAGTAGTAAGGAAAAAATCCCCGTATCTAATAAGTTCTATCCCAGCTGAAATTATCAGGCTTTATCAAGTAAGAGTAATCATATCACAAGATTTGAACAAGAATCTCCCCAAACCTAATTCTATCCATAATAATTCTTCATGTTCAGTAACAAATTTTGAGAGTTGCCTAAAGCCTAATGAAGAAGTTGAGTAAAATAGGAGAGTTGAGTGGACCAAGCACATGTGAGATACTTCTCAGAAGTCCAACAGAGCTACCACTTGACTTTGAAAAGAACCAAAAAAATACACAAATGACTAGTTACTTATATGCATTTAAGTCTGGTTCTCTATATAATATGGAAAGTTATTTCATCATATTTATAACTCTGAGCTCTATTTACATACCTTGTAAGCATCACTGTTCGAATTTTAGAATTACTTGCTTTTACATTGTGATAGATGGAGAAAACATAGAAATTGTCAATTATTTCATCTTACTTAGATCCACAATCAACACACTTGGTGCCAGTAATCAAGAAATCAAAACACATATTGCATTGCAAAAGTTGGCTGCCTCTTGATGAAGGAGAAATGATGCCAGTTTAAAGACTAAGATGCACCTAATTCAGGTCATGGTCTTGTCTTTTTTTTATAATAATTTTTTATTATGATTTCAATGAAAGGTTAAAGAAAACTTGGATTTCTATTCATTCACTATTGCACATTTTTCCCCTACACCCTCGAGTTCACTTTTCTCTTTAAAACATTCCTTCACTGTTGCAGTTTCCTCTCCCCAACCCCGCCACCCTAGTAGACTTTGCTATGCACCTCTTATTCTGGATTATTGTCATGCAAATGATGCCTAATCATATATTCCTTTTAAGCAATTCTTTCCCTCATCTGTTCCAATGCACTGTTAATTATTTACTCCCTCTCTTCTTAGTTTCATGCCAACCCCCAATGTCAGTTCTGTTTTATAACAATGGCATTACGTGGTATTTGTTCTTTTGTAACTGAGATATTTCATTCAGAATAATGTCCTACAGGGTCGTCTATTTTGTATAATATTTTATAAGTTATTTGTTTTCCAATGCTGCATAGTATTCTAATGTGTGAACATACCACAGCTTCTCTATCCATTCATTTGTTGATGGGCACTTAGGCTGCTTCCATCTCTTTACTAATGTGAAAAACGCAGCAATAAACATTAATGTGCATATATCTGTTTGGGTGGCGGTTCTGGTTTCCTTAGGATATATTCCCAGTAGTGAAATGGTTGGGTCAAATGGTATTTCTATTTCCAACTCTTTGAGAAATCACTCTTCTGCCTTCCAGAGTGGTTGCACCATTTTACACTCCCAACAACAGTGAATAAGGGTTTCAATCTCTCCACAACCTCACCAGCATTTGTTATTTGCTGCTTTGTTGAACTTAGCTATTATTACAGGGGTGAGATGCTATCTCATAGTTGTTTTGATTTTTATCTCTCTTAAAGCTAGGGATTTTGAACATTTCTTCATATATTTGTTCGTCAACTGAATGCCTTCTCTGGTGACCTGTCTGTTCATATCCTGTGTCCATTATGAAGTTGGGTTGTTTATCTTGTTAAGGTGCTAGATTATTCTATAAATTCTAGATATAAGGCCTTTATCAGACATGCCATTACAAATAGTTTTTTCCCAGTCTGTGACTTTTCATTTTATCCTATTGTAGAAGTTTTTTGATGTCTATAGGAATTAAATTCTTAGAAGGCCTCTTTTATCTATTTTATTCTTTCATGGTTGTAAGTTTTTCAAGATGCTTGGGAGACTGTTCATGTTGTGGATTAGGGCTTCTAGAGTTCTCCCAAGCTTTTCTCTGATGAAGTTTATAGTCCTTAGTTTTAGTCCTTAGTCCTTGATCTAATTTGAGTTGGTTTTTGTGTATTGTGCAAGGTGTGGCTCTTGCTTGAGTTTTCCGCAGATAGTTTTCCAACCATTTCCAACACCATTTGTTAAAGAGGGTTTCATTTTCCTATTTAACTGCTTTTATATCCTTTTCAAAATCAGTTGACCATAAGTAGATGAGCTGATTTCTGGGCTCTCAATTCTATTACATTGATCTATGTGTCTGCCACTGTACCAGGACCATGCTGTGTTGACCACCATGGTTATGTGGCAGGACTTGAGATCAGGGAGTGAGATGCATCCTAAACTTGTTTCTCTTTTTCAGGAGTGCTTTGTTTATTCAGGGTCTCTTTCTATTCCACAAGAAATTAGAAATTGCCTTTTCCATCCTGTTAAAGAATAGAATTGGTATTTTATTGGGATTGCATGTAGATTGCCTTTGGTAGAATTGTCATTTTCACAATATTTAGTCTTCCTATCTAAGAGCATGGTATATTCTTCCATTTCTCCAGGCCTCTTTTAGTTTCTTATAGTAATATTTTGTAATTTTCTTTGAATAGGTCTTTAGTGTTTCTAGTTAGATTTATTCCCAAGTATTTAATCTTCTTGTTAGCTATAGTGATAAGTATTGCTCTTCTTAGCTCCATTCCTGTATTCTCTTTGTCACTGTAGAGAAATCCCATCAATTTTTGTATGTAGATCTTGTTTTCTGCCACTTTGCTGAATTCGTCAACTACATACAGTAGTTTCCTCTCTGAGTCTTTAGGGTTTTCAAGTATACTATAATATCATTTGCATATAGAGATAATTTTACCTCCTCTTTGCCAATTTGGATACTACTTATTTCCTTCCCTTATCTTATTACTATTCCTAAGGCTTCCAATACAATATTGAATAGGAGAAGTAATAGTGGGCATCCTTGCCTAGTTCCTTTTCTAAAAGGGAATGCCTTTAATCTAATTGAGAATAATGTTGACTCTTGGTTTTGTGTATATACTTTTTACTGTATTGAGGAAATTCCCCTGTATTCCTATTTTGTTGAATGTTTCAATCAAGAAAGAGTGTTTTCACTTTGTCAAAAGCCTTTGTGGCATTAACTGATAGGATCATGTGGTTCTTGTTCTTCGCTTGATGTGATGAATTATACTGATTGTTTTTATTATGTTGAACCATCCTTGCATAGCTGTTATGAATTCTACTTGGTAATAGTGATTTTTTTTAAATGTATTGGCTCCATAGTCAACAGTCTTGGCACCAGCAGCCAGGAAATTAAAAGGCGCATTGCCATGGGAAAGTCTGCTGTTAGGGACCTCTCCAAAGTACTGAAGAGCAATGGTATCTCTCTGGAGACAAAGGTGCGTCTGATACAGGCTATGGTCTTTGCAATCACTTGTTATGCATCAGAGAGTTGGACAATGACCAAGGAGGATAGAAGGAGAATTGATGCCTTTGAGCTGTGGTGCTGGAGAAGAGTATTGAGAATACCATGGACTGCTAGGAAAACAAATAGATTTGTCCTGGAAAGGGGTAAACCGGGTGGCTCCTTGGAGGCAAGGATTCTGAGGCTCTGTCTAACATACTTTGGACATGTTGTGAGGAGAGACCGGTCCTTGGAGAGGGACATCATGCTTGGGAGGGTGGAGGGACGGCGCAGGAGAGGAAGGCCCTCTATGAGGTGGATTGATTTGGTGACTGGGATAATTGGAATGGGAGTGTCAGAGACAGTGCGATTGACACAGGACAGAGCAGAGTTTAGGGCTGTTGTATGAGGGTCGCTATGAGTCGCAGGCGACTCGACGGCACATAACAACAACAACATTATTGGGTTCTCTTGGCCAGGATTTAATTCACAATTTTTGCATCTATGTTCATAAGAAATATTGGCCTATAGTTTTCTATTTTGATGGTGTCTTTACCTGACTTTGGTATCAAGGACATGTTTACATCATAGAACGAGTCTGGAAGAATGCCATTTTTTTCTATTTTTAAAAAAAACATTTTATGTAGAATTGGTGACAGTTCTTCTCTGAGTGTTTGCTAAAATTCACTTGTAAAATCATCTGCTCCAGGGCTTTTTGTTGTTGTAAGTTGTTTCATTACCTGTTTAATTTCTTCTTTTGCAATATGTCTTTTCAGGTGTTTTATTTCGGTAAGTATCAGTTTAGGTAGGTTGTGGGTTTTTAAGTGTTTGTCCATTTTCCTCTAAGTTTTCATACTTGTTTGAGTATAGTTTGTCCATAATATTACACTCTCAATCTCTTTATGTTAGTTGGTTCTGTTGTGACTTTGCCTCTTTCATCTCTTATTCAGATTACTTGTGTCCTTTCTTTCCCTTTTTTTAGTTTTGCTACTGGTTTGTTAATTTTATTAACATTTTTGAAGAAACAACTCTTGCTTTTGTTGATGGTTTCAATTGTTTTTCTGTTGTTTTTTTTTTCATTTATTTCTCCCTTAATTTTTATAATTTCAGTTTTTTTAGAGGGCATTAGATTTTCTTGCTGTACTTTTTTAATTTGTTGGAGATGTTGGGTTAGAGAGTGAATTATAATTTTTTCTTTCTTTTGGTGTGTTTACTTATTGCTATAAACTGACTGCTAATTACTGTTTTAGCTATTCTCCATATGTTTTGATAAGTTATGTTTTCATTCTTGTTTCAGAAATTTTTAATTTCATTTTTTATTTCTTCTAGTACCCATTCATGTCCAAAGAAGGTGTTGTTCAGCTTCCAGATTAGTTTTTTTCCTTTATCCTTTTATTATTAATGTCTAATTTTGTGGCATTGTGGTCTAAGAACATGCTTTATATTAGTTCTATGTTTTTTAATTTATCGATGCTTGCCTTGTAGCCTAAAAATGTGTGATCTATTCTGGAGACTGTTTTGTTCACCTTGGAGAAGAGAGTATACTATGTTTTCTCGGGGTGTATTAGCCTGTATATATCTATGAGATCGAGTTGTTTTGCAGTGTGGTCAAGTCTTCAGCATCTTTGTTGAGTTTCTTTCTGGTAATTCTATCTTTTATTGAGAGTGGTGTACTGAAGTCTTCTATTACTATAGTGGTGTTGTCTTTTTCAGTTTTGTCAATGTTTACTTCGTATATTCTGCAGCTCTATCATTTGGTGAATAGACATTTATTATGATTATTTCCTCTTGTTCTATTAAACCTTTAAGCATTATATAGTAACCTTCCTTGTCCTTTGCAATGGTTTTTGCATTGAAATCTCTCTTATCAGAGATTAATATTGCTACTTATGCTTTTTTCTGGTTGCCATTTGCTTGGCATATTTTTTTCACACCCTTTTATCTTCACTTTTCAGGTGTGTCTCTTGTAGACAGCATATTGGTGGGTTTTGGGTTTTTTGGTTGGCTTGTTTTTTTAAAATCCAATTTACTATTCATTTTCTCTTCAGTGATGAATTTAAACTGTTCATATTTAGTATAACTTTTGAAAAGCCAGGGTTTATTGCTATCATTTTGTTGAGTTGTTTTTGGTATTTTTCCTGGTTTTTTGGTCCATTCTGCATTCGGTGGCATCTCTATAAGGAGAACCCCTGCCAGAACTGTTTCTTGTTTGTTTGTTTGTTTGTTTTTCAACACTGGTCATGTTTTTACCAACTCCCTTATGTTCTGATTTTCTGAGACTATCTTGATCTCTCCTTCATATGGACAGTTTTGCTGGGTACAGCATTCTTGGTCGACAGTTACATTCTTGGAGTGTTCGATATATGTCATTCCATTGTCTTCTTGCTCTCATGGTTTCTGCTACGAAATCAGCACTTAATGTTATTTTCTCTCCCTTATAGGTTATTCTTTGTTTCTCCCTAGCTGCTTTCAGAACTCCCTCCTTATCTTTGGTTCTGGAAAGTTTGACTATGTTATGTCTTGGTGTTTGTCTCTTGAGGCCTATTCTACATGGTGTTCTCTAAGCTTCTTCAATATATATTCTCTCATTCTTCATTATGCCTGGAAAGTTTTCTTCTAGTAATTATTACAAAACTTTTTTCAGTGTCTTTACCAGCTTCTTCCTGTTCTGGGATTCCAATTATGTGCATGTTATTCCTCTTGATGATGTCCCACATTATTCTTAGGCTTTCTTCCTTTTCCTTCCTTTTGATTCTACCTTTTGTTTTAGCAGATCAGTGGTGACAATTCTGTCCTATGTTCTGTGTTCTGTCACTGGTTCTGTGTTCCATATCTTCAATTCTGTTTATATATCATATCCTCCAACATGCTGACAGCTTAGAAACATTGGTCCTCATAGTCTGGATTGTCATTTCTTGTTTGCTTAGAGCCTCTAATGCATCGTTTGTTTTATCTGCATCGTCTTGGATTGTTTTTTTAAATTCCTTCTGGTTTTTGCTTGCAAAGTCCTGTAATTCTTCAGGGTTGTCTTTCACCCATTGAAAATATTCAATCATTGTTCTTTTGAATTCTGTGTCAGAAAATACTTTCAGACTTTCTGGCTTCAGGAAATCCACTGATAGTGTGTTATTTTTTGTGAGCCAAATCTTGCTTCTGGTTTGTGTAGGATGTGAGGTAGTCTGCTTATTCTGTGACATTGCTGTGGTAGAATTTTTCATTCTAGAGGTCTTTTCAAGTTCTTGGTCTAATAACTTTGATTCAGGAAATCACTTCTCCAGAGGAGGAATGGGGAGCTATTCTACCTGAGTTTTTCTCTGATTTTTTGATTCAAGGGAAGATCTTTTCAGTTAGGGAGAGATATGGCTTATAAATTAGTAGCCTTCTCTGTCAGGGAACTGCTATAGCTAGGCAGATCCAAAGTGCCAGGGGCTAAAGGCAGCTCAAGCTTTGGGAGTAGGGAGAGGAAATAGCTTCATCTATGATGTTGGTGTTCCTGGCAAAGTTCAGAGAGGTGGTAGTAGGTTGTCCTCTAGGCAGTGGGGCTAGGTCCTTCAGGCATTTGGGCCAGGGCATCCAGGCACTGGGGTCAAGGTCTAGTACTCCCAGTAAGACGGCAGTACAGGCCACACTAATGAATTTTTAAAATATGTACTTAGCTAATCAACTGGAAGAAATCCACACTAGGCTTTGGTGGTCAGGGTTTTGGCGATGCGCAGCTTTGGCCGCTATGGTCTTTTCAATCATTTGCTGTGCATCTAAAAACTGGACAATGAATAAAGATTACAGAAGATGGATCTATGTCTTTTGGTTGTGGTACTGAAGAAGAGTAATGACTATTTCATGTACTTCCAAAATAATAAACAGATATAATAAACAGATATATCCTGGAGAAAGTTCAGACAGTGTTATTTAGAGGGAAAAATGGAAAAGTTTCATCTCACATATTTGAGTATGTTAGTAGGAGAGGCTAGTCTTTGGAAAGGGACATTATATTTGGAAATGTGGAGGGTCAGTGAAAGAAAGAAAGACCCTCAATAAGATAAACTGACACAATGATTCTAGCAGTGGCTCAAGTATGTTAGAGATGATGAGGATGGCACAAGATAGGGCAAGGTTCATATCATATCTCTTATCCATAGGGTCATTATAAGTTGGCTCAATGGCACCTAACAACAGTTTTCATTGTAACATTTCTACTCATTACCTCTTACTCCTTGTATATTAATTACTAGAATATTTATTGACTTCTGAACTATGGTGTCATCGTATGTAATGTATTGAGCTGCTAGTTGAAAGGCCGGTAGGAAAAAGATGGGATGTGTGCTGATGTAAAGATTTCTACCTTTACCTTGGAAACTTGACAGAATGTTGTTATGCATACGCAGTGTAGTGAGTCTGCTGCTCATCACTGGCTACTCTATACTACTGCCTTCCATTTGATCCAGATGGCTCACCTCTGTTTGCTCTGCAAACACCTTGGCATGCCTATATCACCAACAGTTGTGTGAGCCATTTCTTCCTCATGCAAACTGAGCATCTTAGTCTATCTCTAAGGGAATTAGCTAGTCTCACCATTAAATTGATCAGATTCAGGTGCAGAATGGGGGAATCTCTCCACCAGTGAGGAGGAAAAAGCAGAGAATTCACTATGCAACCTTCAGAACCAGAGATTCCTGCCGCAGGGATTTTACTTTGCTGTTAACTAACAAGATCTCTGGATTTAGGGATTATATCCTGCTGTTAACTTGAATAATAGTCTGTTAACTTCCCTAATAAACCTCATAATTTGTGATTATGGTTATGTGAATTCTGTGTGGTCACTGCAACCAATTTCAAACTCAGGAGCATGTGAGGACATGCCTGACATCATGACAATTAGTTCTGTGTTGCATAGTTGTTAAGGGCAGTTTCCTGTTGTGGAGTTAGTAGAATTCAAACTCTGCCATCTCTATGTAACCCTTGTTCAAATTACAGCATAAAGGTAAACTCAGTGGTAGTGTGTTTATACAGTTTGGAATGTGCTTTATGTAGGATATGTATATTTGGGTTTCTTCCCCACCCCACCCCTAAGTTTTATGAAAACAAGTTCTGGTGTGAATTTGTTTTGTTCATTGCTATTTTCTCAGCATCTAGAACAAATGCTTGCTGAAAGAATACATTTGGAAATGAAGTCCAAATGAAAGCAACTATTAACTAGAGTATGTTATTGTTGCTGATCACCTTCTAGTTGAGCACGACTCATAGCGTCCCTATGAATAAGAGGCCTGAAGCCTGTCTACAACTAACAACATTTATCAAAGTTCATAGAGTTTCTGGAATCATGTATAGTAAAATAAAACAAACAAACAAACAAAAAACCAACCAAACAATAACCTCAAAACAAACAACAATAAAACACACCACCACACTTTCTGTATCTAATAACTTCATGCACCAATTTTCTATAGAATGCAAAGCATTTTTATAAAATGTTCCCTTACAGTTTCTAAAACAACAGATTCCATTCTCTTGTTTTATATAGATGGAAATCATGACAACTAGAGATGTTCTGGGACACAGCAGATGAGATGTATGATTTCAGAGTGTCTGATTTGAAGAGGTAGGGCCTATATATTATTTTTTACTGTTTTATATAATTTATTGTATCATATAACCAGCGACAGATGGAGAAGAGATTGAGGTTGTTAACAATTTTAGTTTGTTTGGCTCCACCATTAACATTATTGGCACCAACAGTCAGGAAATCAAAAGGCGAACCACATTGGAGACGTGAGCTATCAGGAACTTCTCCAAAGTGCTAAAGAGTGATGATGTCAGTCTAGAAACTAAGGTGCACCTGATCCAGGTCATGATCTTTACAATTACTTGCTATGCATCAGAGAGTTGGACAAGGACTAAAGATGACAGAAAAATTGATGCTTTTGAATTGTGGTGCTGGAGAATAGTATTTAACATACCATGGACCACAAAGAGAACAGAAAAGTCTGTCTTAGAGAGGGTGAAACCAAGTGTCTCCTTGGAGACAAAGAATTTGAAGCTCTATCATACTTTGAGCATGTTGCCAGGAGAGACAAGTCTTTGGATAAGGACATCATGCTTGGAAGGAGGGAGGGACAGAAAAAGAGGGGGAGACTCTGGATGGAAGAGATTGATACAGTAATTCGGGTAACGGTGGTAGGTGTGTTGGAGTCAGTAAGGCTGGCTGATGATAGGTCATAACAACAACATAACAAGAGAGGATTTAATGGTGAATTGATCTGGACAATGATATTTGAATCAATAAATTCTAGTATCATCTTATGTCTCCTGTAGTAGTACATGGTATTTACACAGAAATAGAATATGTAACACAGAAGAAGGCTAATAAATCAAAGGACTCAATGAGCTTTTCTTAATTTAAATTTTTAAATGTAAGTTATTCTATCTCCAGAAATTGTTTCACATCCTACTAGATTGGAAAAAAATGAGATTTATTATGCCAGGCAAGTTAACCACAGCTCCACCAATTTCAGGAATATAGCTTTTCCCTCTCACAACTAAAATTCAAACCCACACGACTGAATTGATTCTGGATCCTAGTGACCCTATAGTACAGAGAAAACTTATGGAAGCCAATTTCCTTGTCTTTGGTTCTCAACACAATGTTTTAACTTCTGCACCTAAAAATATCTTCTGGATTAAAAATTTAATTCAGTGGATCATATGCTGTAATATAGAAGTTCAAATGATCAGTGTATTAAGAGAAACAATAGATAAATCCTTTTATGGCTGATAGGTGTAAAAACATTGTGTGGCAGGATGAGAAGGCAGAGTTTGACTTTCACTAACTACACAAAGAACTCCTGTCAATAAAGACAACTCTAAGGAGATCAGACATGTCTCCTCCCTTGCTTCCATGCTTCAATCTTCTGATCAGTTCTCACCTCCCACAATTTTCACTACTCTACTACTGGATTACCAAATTAGTTGCAATGACCATGAAGAACTCACAGACAATACTCATGATTATGGAGTTTTCATAGGAAAATAGCAGATTACAATTATACCAGAAACATTCAGGACACAATTCTTCAATCAAGACAGCTTCTTCTCAGCTGTTCTTTCAGCCAAACTTCTCTCTGATCCACAGCGTTGGGGTCTTTAGGCCTTGGGCTCTGTTCTGCCTGGACAAGTGTTACCATATTCTCTCAATTCTGACAATTATGTACTACCCCAACTCAAACAGCAAGCCTACGTTCAAGGGTGCTCATCCCTAGCTCCACAGGGCAACAGACCAAGATCAGCTCTGTCTCATAACAGCCACTCTATTTCTGACACTTCTGTGGCTACCAGTGCTACTATAGTTACAGTCTAGATGGCTGTCTGGGCAGCAATGTCTTGGCCTCACTTCTTTTGTTAGTCTTGATCCATCTTTCACAACAATCAGTGGCCCAAATGATATACTATAATCTTGAATTCTTTTATTTGTAAGAGGCAGTCGTCAGAACAGAGCAGGGCAACACTGAATGGTTCAAAATTGGAAAGGGTGTGCACCACGGATGTGTCCTATCTCCATAGCTTTTCAACCTGTATACAGAGTAGATTATCCGAGAGGCTGGGCTCTATGAGGAGACGCGTGGCGTTAGGATTGGTGGAAGATCTATCAACAATCTGCATTACGCAGATGACACAACCTTGCTCGCTGAAACTGAGGAGGACCCCATGCACTTACTGCAGAGGGTCACAGACCGCAGCCTTCAGTATAGACTGAGGCTCAATGTCAAGAAGACAAAGATTCTCACCACTGGACCAACTGGCAGCATCAGGATGGATGGCGAAGAGATTGAGATTATTCACAGCTTCAGTTTGCTCGGCTCCACAGTCAACACTCTTGGCAGCAGTAGCCAGGAAATCAAAAAACGTATTGCAATAGGAAAGTCTGCTGTTAGGGACCTCTCTTAAGTACTCAAGAGCAACGGTGTCTCTCTGGAGATGAAGGTGCGCCTGATACAGGCCATGGTCTTTGCAATCACTTGTTATGCATCAGAGAGCTGGACAATGACTAGGGAGGACAGAAGGAGAATTGATGCCTTTGAGCTGTAGTGCTGGAGAAGAGTATTGAATGTACCATGGGCTTCCAAGAAAACAAACAGATTCATCCTAGAGAGGGTTAAACCAGGCTACTCCTTGGAGGCAAGGATTCTGGGGCTTCGTCTGACATACTTTGGACATGTTGTAAGGAGAGACAGGTCTTTGGAGAGGGACATCATGCTGGGTAGAGTAGAGGGACAGTGCAGGAGGGGAAGACCCTCTATGAGGTGGATTGATTCAGTGACTGGGGTAATCGGGATGGGTGTGTCAGAGGCAATGAGATTGGCACAGGATAGAGCAGGGTTTAGCGCTGTTGTACATAGGGCCACTATGAGTCGCAAACAACTCGACGGCACATAACAACAACAACAACAACAGTAGGTTCTTGCTAAATTATGCCTCAAAGCCTACTTAATTTAAGCCTTGCAGGATGGCAAAACTAACTAATAGGGACATTCACATTCTAAACATCTTATTTGCAATTCCCACCTCAAAGGTACTTTTTATCTATGTTATTACCAAGCTAACCAATTCCCTTGAAGGACAACATATACCTCACAAATGCATAATCCTACCCTGCCATTCAGTTAAATTTAAATGGCCAGAAAATCCATATTGAATAATCATCTATTATAGGTTACAGGATGAGAATGGCTTTCTAGTTATGACATAATAGTGAGAAATCATAATATGAAAGATGAGTAAAGTGAGAGTGGTTTGCAAATGATAAAATATCTCCTTGATATCCCACCTATTAGAATGTACCATCTTGAAACCTTTGCAGCCATTTATTCCATTCTTAGCTCTAGAGCACTCCTTTGATACCACATAGCGTCTCATTTTCATAACCAGTGGAACAAACCTCCTTCAAAAACGAAGGACGATTCCTGTTACATGTAGCTTTCCATATGTTGATCAGAAAGCAATATCAATGTAAGATATATAATATGTGTAGAAGATTATAGAAGGTGATAATGGACTCTTCCTTTCAATGCTACAAAAATTATTGATAATATCTATTGAGTACTGGTAGGTTTCTGAAAGAGAACCCTAAATAAACATGCATTCTAATTTATAATAAATTTAGCATCAGGAATCTTTTTTTAAAAAGTAAGCTTTGTATTAATACACTGGTCAGAAATAACAGCATCAGTTCAAGAAGCTGTCACCACAAATATGATAAGAAGAATAGCACTTGGGACAAACTAGAAGAATAGCGGTCTATGTTTCTACATTTTCTTTTTCTCTTTTTTTTGCCATTATATTTTTAGCAAACATATAATTAATGAGTTATCAATTATATATAAAAATGTCTTCCTCTGGGTTCTGTTGAAGTAATGATTTTAAAATGCAAAGGTATGGAAGGAGAATTTATTCATTCACTCATTCATAGTATACTAAACACCCAATTATTCTCAGTATTTTACTTGCATTAGGGATGCGGAGATAACAGACAAGTACCTGTCCTCAAATATACGGACTGCCAAAAGTATAAACAGATATATCTTAGAGAGAATACAGCCAGGATGATCCTTGGAGACAAAGATGGCAAAGCTTCGTCTCATATATTTTGGGCATGTTGCTAGGCAAAGTTATTCCTTGGAGAGGGACTGTATGCTTGGAAAGGTGGTTGTTGTTATTGGTAAGTGCCATTGAGCTGAGTAAGACTCGTAGTAATTCTATGAACAACAGATCTGAACTCCATCCTATCTTGTGTCATCCTCACACCTTTTGACACACTAGCGCTCACTGAAGCAGTCACTGTGCTAATACACCTGTTCAAGGGTCTTCCTCTCCTTCACTGATCCTCCACCTTTCAGAGCATGATGTCCCTCTCCATGGATTAGCCCCTCCTAATAACATGCCCAAAGTATTTGACATGAAGCCTCATCATCTTTGCCTCCAAAGAGCATTCTGGCTGCACCCTTTCTAAGCATATTTGTTCAGTACTCTAACACCACAGCACAAATGCATCATTTCTTCTTCTGTCATCCTTATTCACTGCCCAGTTCTCAAAATGTATAGCAAGTGATCAGAAAGACCATGGCCTGAAACAGATGCACCTTAGTCCTCAAACTGACATCATTACTCCTCAATCAACTGGAGAAGTTCTCTTAACTGCAGACTTTCCCAGTGCAATATATGTCTCCCTCCTGATTTCCTGACTGTTGGTACCAAGGGTTGATCCAAGGAAGATGAAATTGTTGACAGTTTCAACCTTTTCTCCATCTATCATGATGTTACCCAATGGTCCAGTGGTAAGAATCTTTAATATCACACCATTACTATCACAAGCAAGCACAATACTGCTGAAGATCATTCAAAAATAGCTATACAGTACATAGATAGGGAACTGCCAGAAGTTCAAGCAGGATTTAGAAAAGGCCATGGCACCAGGGATATTACTGCTGCTGTCAGAAAGATCCTAGCTGAAAGTAAAGAACTCCAGAAGAATGTCTATTTATACTTTATTGATTATGCAAAGGTATTTGCCTGTCATAACAAGTAGGCTAGCATTGAGAAGAATGGGAAGAATGGGAATTCCAGAGCACTTAACTGTGTTCAAGCAAAACCTGTACCTGGACCAGGAGGCTGTATGCGAACAGAGCAAGGTAACAAATGGTTTAAAATTAGGAAGGGAGTATTTCAGGGTTGTATTCTCTCTCCATACTTATTCAATCTATATGCTAAGCAAATTATTCCAGAAGCTTGACTCTATGAAGAGGAATGAGGCATCAGGATCAATTGAAGGGAGATTCATCAATTACCAGCATTATGCAGATGACACAACAGTGCTTGCTGAAAATGAGGAAGACTGGAAGGACTAGTTGCAGAGGATCAAAGAATACAGCCTTCAATATGGATAGCATCTCAATGTCATGAAGAAAGGAAAGGTGGAGGGTCAGAAAGAGAGGAAGACCCTCAAGGAGACAGACTGACCGTGACTGCAGTAATGGGTTCAAGTATGTCAGAGACGATGAGGACGGTGCAGAATAGGACATGTTGCAGACCTTTTACTCATAGGACTGGGATGAGCTGTACTCACATTGACAGCACCTAACAACAACAACAGTGGGAGAAAGGAAAGCAAACATCAACTAAATTTACTGTAGAGTAGTAACTGCAGTAACTGAGTTAAGCACAAATAGCTGCAGAAGACAGATGCAACAATCTCACTCAGAATGAGGGCACTCCATAAGAAGTTTAGGGATGATAGTGGTTGAGAGGAAACTTGAAGGATGGTAAGAGTTGATCAGGCAAAACCTCTAGAGTAGAAAGGGATAACAGGCAGAGGTGACACACAGGTGGCAGTGTTGGTGGGATGGAGTGAAGAGATGTTGTTGTTATGTGCCATCGAGTCACATATGTGACTCATAGCAACCCTATGTACAACAGCCTTAAACCCTGCTTTGTTCTGTGCCAATCTCACTGTCTCCAACACCCTCACCCCAATTACCCCAGTCACTGAATCAATCTACCTCCTGCGCTGTCCCTCCATCCTCCAAAGCATGATGTCCCTCTGCAAGGATTGGTCCCTCCTTGCAACAAAGTATGTCAGATGAAGCTTCAGAAACCTTGTCATCAAGGAGCAGCCCAGTGTAACCCTCTCCAGGATGAACCTGTTTGTTTTCTTGGCAGTCCATGGTACATTCAATACTCTTCTCTAGCACCACAGCTCAAAGGCATCAATTCTCCTTTTATCCTCCCTAGTCATTGCATTCTGATACATAACAAGTGATTGCAAAGACCATGGCCTGTATCAGGTGTACCTTAGTCTCCAGAGTGACACCATTGCTCTTCAGTACTTTGGAGAGGTCCCTAACAGCAAACTTTCCCATGGCAATGCACCTTTTAATTTCCTGGCTGCTGGTGCCAAGAGTGTTGACTGTGGAGCTAAACAAACTAAAGCTGTGAACAATCCCCATTTCTTCACCATCCATCTTGATGCTGCCAATTGGTCCAGTGGTGAGAATCTTTGTCTTCTTGATATTGAGCCTCAATCCATATTGAAGGCTGCAGTCCTTGACCCTCTGCAGCAAGCGCTTCAGGTCCTCATCAGTTTCAGCAAGCAGGGTTGTATCATTTCATTTGTATAACGGAGATTGTTGATGGATCTTGCACCAGTCCTGATGTCAAACTTTTCCTCATAGAAACCAGCCTCCTGGATAATCTGTTCTACATACAGGTTGAAAAGGTATGGAGATAGGATGCATCCCTGGCGTACGCCCTTCCCAATTTTGAACGATGCAGTGTTCCCTTGCTCTGTTCTGACGACTGCCTCCTGGTCCAAGCATAGGTTTCTCATTAGCATGTTCTGGGATTCCCATTCTTCTCAGAGTCAGCCACAGTTTGTTATGATCTACACAGTCAAATGCCTCTGCATAATCAATGAAACACAGATAGACATTCCTCTGGTATTCCTTGCTTCCAGCCAAGATCCATCTAACATCAGCTACAATATCTCTAGTACCACGACCCCTTCTAAACCCAGCCTGGACTTCTGGTACTTCTCAGAGTCAGCCACAGTTTGTTATGATCTACACAGTCAAATGCCTCTGCATAATCAATGAAACACAGATAGACATTCCTCTGGTATTCCTTGCTTCCAGCTAAGAGCCATCTAACATTAGCATAGAAGAATATGTTCTGTTGAGGGAACTTAAGGTGGTTCAGCAGGAGCACAGAGTGGTTCTCGGCCTGGCAGGAGATGAGGCTGCAGAGATAGGTAGGTTCCAGTTTATGATGATTACATCTCTTCGGATAAAGTGGTCATCAAAAGCTAAGATCTGAACGATGAGAAAGAACCAGCCGTCTAAAGCCTCAGAGAAGAGCTTCCCCAGCAGAAAACAACCCTTAATACCACAGAGAAGTCTATTTCAAGGACTGTTTAAGGTGCTGGGGGTGCTGATTCCTGGTTGTCAAAGAGGGGCAGAACTATTCCAAATACTCTTCCCCAGACTATTATCTAATCTCTTTTGTTGTCTCTGGAAGCATGGCTCTTTCCCATCAATGAATTCATTTAGTCCCTGTAATCAACTCTGATTAGTGTTGTTTAACATCAATCTTTCTACTTTTTTCAAAGAAAGATACCAATCAGTTGCTGCACACCCCTGCTTGTTAAAAGCAGCACCTCTCCTGCTGACTTACCGTTCTCTTAATCAAAAGGGCAGGAGGAAGCAGTTGGGATTCACTTTTCTTTCTTTTTTTTTTTTTTCCTTTCAAAGTATACAAATGTCAACTTCCTCAAGGATGTTTGGCATAGCTGAGTTCAGTCATGTAATGTACAAAGTCAGCCTGATCAAAAGGTTGCAGGCTGCCCACTGCTAAAATGGAGGAAGAAAAGGAAACCAAGGGCCTCTCTGAAGTGTGAATGAGTGCAGAGGCCACTGTCACATGTGTATTTACACTAAAGACACGCTGAGCTGACACGCAGCTTAGCAAACGTAAACTCTCACCACGGCACTGCTCTATCTTCACCTTTGAATCTCTGGAGTGGCACTTTCTTGTTGTTGCACTGAGGCAGGAAGCCGCATTGCTCTGTAGCGATCCCAAGCCATGTCTATGTATATGTGTAATAAAAATTATTTTCATTACCAGTCCCTCAAAGGAGCAATCACAGAGAAGGATGGACAATTTCCTCCCGTGCCATTAACTGCCTCTGAAAACCCGCTGGAGGGTCAGCTGTAGATTGGTCCCAATTTGATGATAAACAACAACAACAACAAAGAAGCCCTGATGGCACAAGTGTGTTTCATATTGGGCTGCTGCTAATCAAAAGGTCTGTAGTTTGAATCCACTTCCTGCTCCTCAGGAGAAAGATGGGCCATTTCCTCCCATTAAGGTATAGCACCGCAGCAACCCAATGGAAGGTGGTCATATGGGAGGCGGAATCAACTCGATGGGAGTGAGTTACCAATTCCTCAACATTTAACCATTGTTGTTCTGTACCACTGGTTCAGAACCACTCCATAGCTGGCCCTCCAGTGAGTTTTCAGAGGTAGTAAACCCCATGGGAGGAGCCTGCCTATCTTTCTCCTGCAGAGTAGATTGGTGGATTCAAACCATGTGTTGGCAGTGCAATTTTTTACCATTAAGGAACCAGAGCTTCCTCAACATTTAACCAGAGAATATGATTTTAGAATTTTACTACTATGAATTTGAAAATGTCAGCCCCTGAAATCTCTGCTAGATTGTTTATCTGTTCTTTCTTTTATTCTTTTAACAACTCTATCCATTTGCTGTCAATACTACAGACCCTTGTTGCCCAATTGCCTGGATGCCCCATCTTAATAATCACACATAGAAGATAAATTCAAAGAGTTTGTTATCTTGGATGTGAGGGTGATCTGGTTACGACCTCTGTCACCCCACTGATTGCCTGGATTGATTCAGTAGATCTGGCTGGCTTGGCGGGTGCTCCCTTCCTCACTCACCAAACCATATGCGTCCCTCTCAAAGCTGTGCACTAGTTTGAAGAGGACGACCATCCCCGATAAAAGGAAGACTGTCCTTCAGCAAGGAAATACAAGTAGCTGCGCTCCCCTGCTGGAACCTCCAAATAAGCTTTCAAAGAGTTTATTATCATAAGTTAAAAACTATAGTTCAAGTTAGTCTTAAAGACTATAAATAATACCTAGCCATACTACTAACCATGAATACACATTCCCATAAAGCACAATAATCATTATATATGATTATTTCTCTAAGTGAGGTTAATGAAGACATTTGGGATTTGTAACAACGTAAAGCTAACATGGTTATCAACTAGCATTTTGTTCAACCTCATAACTGGTGACACGTGGAACTAAAGTTAGGAGAAAACATGATTAGTGTACGGTCACTCAGCTATAGTTTCAGCAAAGACTAGAACTCACGCTCCAACCTTAATCTATAACAACTTTTACATGGATTAAGTAAATAAACCATTTCACCTTTTTATGCATTGTTTCTTAAAAACTAACACTTTGAGAGCAATGCTCTCCAAACTTTCTGATCATAACAATCAACTTAGATCTCTTGTTATGACGATAAGTGACAAGACTCCTCCACAGAAGTTTCCAATTCACATATGAGTAGGGTAGGGACCCAGGAATGCACATATTTCATTAGTGACCCTGGTGGCTCCTAGGAATAGGGATATTTGGGAAATGTTGCCCTAAAGAAACCTTTGCCACAACAGTTAAAACACTTTCACTTCTAATGAATCATCTCACTTCAATGCTTCTGTTGTGCTTTTTAAGCAGGTGCTGACAATAACAGCAAACTATGAACTCACTATTCCCTTTAAAGTAACTCTAGATACAGTTACTGAGTTCTAGTTCTACTCAACAATAGCCTGATGCCATTCACACAGTATTATCAGTCTAGAAACCCAAAGTATCAAACCCAACTAAAACAAAAACAATTGTTTTCCTCAATATTTTTAATTCTTTGTAAAAATGACCAAAATCCCCCCCAAAAAAAACTATTGTCTTCGAGTCAAGTCTGACTCATAGCAGCTCTCCATTGGGTTTCAAAGGCTAGAACCCTTTATAGGAGGAGACAGATTGTCTTTCTCTCTTAGAGTAGCTCATCATTTGAACCACTGACCTTTCTGTTGCAATGCAACACACTAGGAATCATGCCACAAGTACTCTATTCAAATGGGTGTTGTTGTTAAGTGCCGTCGAGTCTCAGGCAACTCATAGCGACCCTATAAAGGAAAGTCCTCGACGCTTGGGTGCCTTTCTTGCTCTCTCTAGGTTCATAGGGTTTCCCGAGGCAAGCTATCATGGAAGTGGATGCCGTTCCTCCTCCCATGCTTGTTTTCATCGGGGAGCTCCACCCCACTTTCTGTCTGCATTGGGTAACCAGCCATTAATGCATTTGACACATCAGTGTCACAGTGTTCAGCCTCACAGCAACCAAAAGTGACCACGGTACTGCAACTTGTACACCAGGGCTATATGACCTAGAGGAATGTCTGAACAAAAACAATGAAAGACAGGCCCGAGGGCCACAGATTAAAAGTCACCCACCTTTGGCTTGGTAGCATCGCTTTCTGTCCACTGGGCCAGCTGATCTCTCTCTCTATGTTGATGCTATTATTCAAATGGTATAAAGGCATTTAATATTCTCTCCCTCCCTTTCATTTCAGAATCTAGCTCATCAGATTATTAATCTCCACCCTTTGGGAGATGATCTTCAGAAAAATCACTATATTCTGTTTCACGTCCCAGAGATGTTAATAATAAAAATGTAAAACAAATAAATATAAACAGGGGATAGGAGCCACCACAATTGAACCCACTCACCCTCCAGCTCAGTGAAGCCTTTCTGACAAATAAAGATAAATTCTTTCACACCTTCCCACTCCTCTTTGATACACCAGTCTATTTCCTTCCAAATTCTTAAGACAAAACATTTCTGCTCTTCCATTTACCTTTTACAAAGATACAATCAGGAAATATTGTCTATGATGAGCTCATTCTAGCATGCCTTTCTGTCACTTTTATTACCTGGATACCAGGCAAATCAACCAAGAAACAAAATATATTCCTGTCACTCCCCCTCAATATTCCTGTATATTGAGGAAAATTAACCTTTATGAGCACGGATGGACCATGCCTTCTTATAAACATGGACAAGGGGGGGGGGTAATGACTGTACTTTGGTTAACAGGATGTCTGTTAAGTGTGGTTGTCCTGTGGTCACATTAAGAATTGCACAATTAATTCCTAC
Source organism: Elephantulus edwardii (assembly GCF_000299155.1). NCBI lineage: Eukaryota > Metazoa > Chordata > Mammalia > Macroscelidea > Macroscelididae > Elephantulus > Elephantulus edwardii. The sequence continues at coordinate 20,777,906 of NW_006399782.1, read as the reverse complement.
TATCAGATTAAACTGGTAAATGGGTCTAGATTAAAAACACAAGGCTGCTCTGCTTTTTCTGCTCAGTTATACACCAAATAGCACTAACTTCCATTTGCCATTACCAGCGTGTTTTTCAGTTTAGCGAAAAGAGAGCAAAACAAAACTCTTGCTCTTCATAAGGTATATTGCAATGATGATGAAGTTGGCCGGTGATGACTATGTTGAAGTCGTGTGGCTGTGGCTAGCACAGATCCATCAATAGTAGACTATTTCCATTAGATGCTTGAATCACAACTTTTCCCCTGGGAGAGAGCATGTCTCTTGAAGAAACCGGAGGACAAGAGACAATAAGTGGTGCAGCAGGGAATACACTTGTCAGGGCAGAATCTACAAGGACCAGATCAGGATCAGACACAGAGCCTGGAGACAGCAGAGATATGTGGACTTTGGAGGCACGAGATGGTGAGTGACCATGGTTATGAAAGTCCATCTGCACTGGCCATGAGATTATTGGCAGTCAAGGTCTCTTTACTTATGTCAGTGGCCAGTGGTAGGCTCCCAGGTTGAGCTGGAACTAAAGCTAACAAGCTGCCTCTAACCCCCTTCAGGACTCATGATAAAGCCACAGCAATCACAGCAGCAGGCACGGCAGCAAGAGCACCACTCTGACCTGTGGTTCCTGCCTATCAAAGAGCTGTGCTCCACCTGCTTCCACTGACAGGTGGATAAATACAGAGATCTGTCCGCACGTACATATTTATGTGTATCTACAGCCTCCTCACACAGACTACAGTGAATGTATAACAGCTTCCAGGGCTATAACACATTCACCCTCACTAATGGGGTGAGCCCCATTACTCACAACTGGCTGAAAAGCGGCATTGACATGCAGGTCTCCACTTCAGTTTGTGGGCAGAAACCTGTCATTCCATTGCAAGTCCATGGGTCTCCTATTCAGACAGTTCTTGTTTAATTTTCCAAACACCCTTCCAATAAATTGTGCTAGTCTGCATTGTGCAGACAGATAAGCTTAACAAGCAGAGCCATCAATTTCACATCTCCTCCCTTGGTTGCTGGGCCAAACATTAGACCTACTATATACCTCGGATTGATGGGCTGGAGGGACAAGACTGTTTAGCACTGAGGTATTTTCTCCCTTTAGAAACTCAGGACTTGGGGCAAGACCCTCAGAGAGAACAGTTCCTGTTCAAAATTCATGGCATCAAGAAAGTCCACAGCTGTGCACTGGTGTCTACTCTAGGGCAAACATTAAGCTACCCAAAAGATTAACATGGGTATGGTCCTTCTTAGTAGACAAGGCAAGGCACCCAAATACCCACAGCATGAAAAGCACTCAAATACCCACAATACACAAAGGAGCCTTTATTTTGAGAGATAAAAACAATGGGATACACAATTCTTAGTCAACAAGATGCTGTCATTAACCAATGATTTCTAGTAAGGAAATATCAGAACAGTTCATAGAAAGGACAACAGGATTCTTGCCGGATGAGGATGAACTATGGACACAGCAAAAGACAAGCTAATCTTAAATAACAAGCAAAATGCATTGTTTCTCACAACCAATTCCCAACTATTCCTACCTAGCACTGTTGGAACTATCTCAGGGGTACTGACAGAGCCTGGAGATGGTCCTGAGATCTTTGCTAGCATACGCTCTCTCCTGAAGCTTCCTTTGGGGCCACACTACCAGCCATCTGAAGAACTTACGGAGGAAACATGAGAGAAGCTTTGTGTTGATCAGAGATGGTGAGAGCACAGGAGGGGCCTAGAGTGATTGATCCTCCTGAATCTTAAGAGGATCCAAACAAGTGGGAGTCCAAAGGAAACTGTGTACTCCCTGAATTTATTTCCCAGACAGTGAAGATTTGTGAACATAAAATGCTGGCCAAGAATATAATACACAGTAAACTCCTCACTGGTCAGAAGATTGAATGAGCAAAGGGCCCTCTCCAGCTTGCCTTGCTCTTTAAGGAGCAATGAAATCATATATAAAGCAAAGAGAGTGAAACATTTAAGAAGCATTTTGCATCTAAAGTTAGGGTTAAGCAGAGTTAGGATTATGGCTAGTAGAAAACTGACATGGAAATGCTATTAATGCTTTTTAAAGTGTCCTTTTTTAAATTCATCTCCATAGTTTTGAGTGGATTTGGGTCTTAATCCCTCTCCCATCTAAAAAACTGCAATTACTGTCTCTCTCCCTCCTGCCCTTAAACTGGCCATCTCTGATTTAGTGTCAATCCCCTTGATTTACCTTGTATGCAGCACATCATGGCCAGACTATCTCCTAAATCACTGCTTTCCATGTTTTAGCTTGCCTCTGAAATATTCTTGTTATCCAGCAAACTCTTCCTGTTCAAACTCAGTTCTAACAATATGGTAGCCATTGTTCTCATTAGTCACAGTGAATAAATTCTGGACTCTCCACTTGCCTTTCAAATATGGGATCCTAACCACCACCACCAAACATCATATCTCTAGTGCACTCCTTTACTACACTACATGTACACTCCATTCAAATGCTTTCATGTAGGTTGAAACGTCTTTTTTCCATTCCTTTTACTTCCCTGTCCTGCCTTATCATACTAAAGGATGCCATCTTACTTTCTCTTCAAAAGACTACTTTCCCCTCCATCCTAACACGTCCACTTTCTAGTTGTACATCTAAAGTTCTTCCTCCACTATGAAGCCTCCTAGCTTCATATTCTAGGCCATCCTGACGTGATTGGAATTTAAGTCTATAAAAGTCTTAAAGTTCCTTGTGGGCAAATACTGATTGTCTGACAATTACTAATAAAGTTAGTTAACTATTTGTGCAATAGTAATTATGTTTAGAATCATACTTGTTTCCAAATTTGAACTGTAACTTTTATCTTCTTTTTTGATTTCTTCCTTTTTTGGTAAAAATCTATCTTCCCTCAGCTCCCCAAGAGTGAAAAAGAGTGATAATAAAGAGAACACAAGAAACATAAAAATTTAATGGCCAGTGGTCTTCATTAACAACAAAAACTTCTCTATTTTACATATTATATTTACTACACTAATGGCAAGAAGCTGTGCTGCAATCCTGAAGGCACACGGTTTGAGGCCACCATCAGCTCCATGGGAGAAAGATGGACAATCTCCTGTGATTAACTGCCTCTGAAAACCCAACAAAGGGTCAACTATGGGTCAGTTCTGACTCTGTGATACAGAACAACACAATAATGCTAACATTAGGGAGCTCTGGTAGCCTACTGGTAAGAAGCTCAGCTGCATTCCAAAGGCACACGGTTCAAATCCACCAGCTGCAGTCTCCTCTGATGTGATTAACTGCCTCTGAAAATTTGCTGGTGGTTCAGCTATGGGTCGGTTCTGACTCAACGACACACAACATCAACAAGAAAACCAACATTATTGAATTAAATTGACCTTAAATAGACTTTGGATGTTGTTAGCACTGGCCTGGGCTATAACAAGTATTGGGCTACTTCAACCAAGTTCAGGATACAAGATCAATGATGTTTACCAGGAAAATAAGAAACACAGCAGGGGGTATAACAAATAGTACAACATATCATAGGCCAAGGCTGTTTAGTACTGTGTCTTCAAGAGAGGACTTGACATCAGCTTTCATTTGCTTAGTGATATAAATGCATTTTTCCTCAAAATAAAATAAATATAGGAAGGGGTGTGTAAATAGTGTGATATGAAGATCAAAATCAAGGTTAGAGTCAAGGGCTTCAGATCAAAGTACAAATGGACAATGAGTCACTTGTACTGTTGAAATCCAAATGCCAAATGAGGAAGGCAGCAGAGGCTCAGGTCTGGCTAAAGAATATAGTTCTAAGCATGAGGTTCCCAATTCGATGGAGGTAAAGATGAAGTTGACTGGAGGGTTCCAACCCACAAAAAAAACCAACTGAGTATGAACTGGAAGAAGAGAACAGTATCTGAGGACAATAGAGTGCTGCAGCTGGGCAATGAGGTAACCTGAACGTTACACAGATTAAATGAAGAGCTGAGTGAATAGACAAGTAAGAATATTCATTCATTCACCCTACATTTATTTATTTAATGAGAACTAAGAAGATGAACCAATCAATAGATCTATGAGTTGACCCTGCCTCATAAAACAGTGTGGAGTAGAGACAGTCATTAAACAACTTTGACAATGAGTTGAGAGCAGCTATGGAATAAGTCGGGAACTCTGGTGGCTTAGTGAGTAGGGTTGCACTACCCATCCAAAGACAGGTAGTTCAAATCCACCAGTTACTCCTTGAGAGAAAGACGGGCAATCCTCTTCTCATGCAATTTACAACCTCTGAAAACCTACTGGTAGGTCAGTCATGAGTAGATTTCAAGTCAATGGCACACAACAACAACAGCAATGAAGGAAGTCAGTAATAGAAGCAAGGCCCAGTCAGCTAGTATCCCACATCAAGTATTTGACTTCGTAGTAAGGCTGAGCAGTACCAAGCCAATCTCATTTAAAATATGGATCGTTCGTACATCTCCTCTTAGGGTAACAATAAGATTAACACATTCCTAGGATAACATTAAGGATTCAATAGCATAATAAGAAAAAAAAATATTAAGTGCCTACTCTATCTCTAAGGAGGTCCGGTGGCCTAGTCCATAAGGACTTGTGCTACATGACTCAAAGGCCTTGCTTCCCTGGTGGTTTGAATCTGCCTGCAGCTCTAAGATAGAAAGACGGGCATTGTTTTTGGATGTTATTTGCAACTTTGGGAACAGTGGTGGATTAGCTATGAGGTGGTGGTTGTTTTGACAACAATGACTTTGACTTGTTTTTTTAAAATACACTTCTGGACACTCAACGAGTCAGTTCTGGCTTGAAGGTACACAACAAAAGAAAAACAACAACAAACGTTTATATACCACATATTAAGTATATTTTCTAGGTCATTTATTCCCCATAATGGCTTGGTGAGGAAGATATTTTTAATACTGTTATAATTATCATCCCCGTTTCACAGATTAGGAAACCAAAGCAAAAAGAATTAAGTAGCTTTTCCCAGTGTGTAAACTGTAGAATTTAAGCAGTCTGTTCTCGTACTCAATCTGCTAAATCATAAAAATTAGAGCTGAGTTAATGCCTCCTGGAATTCATCTATGGCCACACGATTTTAAAAAATTAAATAAAATTGTCAGAGGGAGCTCTGGGAGCCTAGAGGTAAGGAGCTGCACTGTAATCCCAAAGGTACTTGGTTCAAATCCACCAGCTGCTCTGTGAAAGAAAGATGAACAATCTCCTCCGATGCAATTAGCTGCCTCTGAAAATCCACTGACGAATCAGCTATGGGTCACTGGTGACTCAATGGTCCAGAACAACAACATATAGTAGACACAGGGGGAAAATGTCTCTCTCTTAAAAAACAAACAAACAAAAAATATTAAAAAAAACACACAAAAAACCAACTGTCATGGATAGAAATTATTACAGAAAGTCTTCTCAGAAATATGACAATGGCATATTATGTTGTTCACGCATGTAATTAAGGTATCATGATAACAGATGAGGTGGATTTGGCTTTTCTAGATTTTACTTTTTAATTGTACTATGTAAGTAATAAAGAAGGACTATGATGATGGACTAGCAGATCAAAAAGTAAAGATTGTCTCAGTCAATCATAAACTGTGGTCCAGCTCTATACATTTCCATGCCTTCATTTCTCTGTAGGGTGACACAGGTTCAATCAGATGACCATGGTTACCACATATGAAGTCACAAAATTTTATCAGTTATGTAATTTTCTGAACCTTAATATTCATGCCTGGATTTCTTCGTTTTTATTTTATACTCATTTATTTACAAAGTTTGAATACATTTTTTTTTTCTTTTCACAAAAGATCATTCCTATTTCCTTCACTCTAAATTTCTTCTTCAGGTAGTTGTATTCAAATCCAGCTAAGAAAGGAAAAATCACCACCAAAATGACTCAAGGTGATTGGACTGCAGCATCCACTTTTGATGACCTGATTATTCATAGGAGACCATGACCATGAATTTTCCTTAAAAACCAAAGAAAAAATGTATCCAATTCAGAATTTTACTTGTTGGTTTCCTGGAGTCAAGTTGAAAGCAGTACCTAATAAATAATATTTGGCCATTTGGTTTTTGATACAAGTCTATTTTCCCAAGCATAAACATTTAACCCAGCATGGCTTCCTGTATCTCAAGGTAGAATATTCCCTTTCGATGTCAAGGGCTTCATGTTTATGGAGCCGTATTTGACCTCTGCTTTACTGGATCCAATGACTATGAAACATTATCACTTTCCAAAGCGAGCGTGAGGCAAGGCAAAGAGGCAAAGAATGGAGCAAGAACTTAAAGATGCTAAACTCTGGTTTAGGTAAATCTGAAAAGTCTTCCCTTATCCAGTTCCTGTATAATAGAGGGCTCTGAACTTAAACAGTCTTGAAGCAGAAAAAACACATGCTTATATTCTGCATTTGCCTGGAGATTTTAGCCTCTTTTAGCTTTTGACCTTCAATGAAAAGATACAACTACTTTTAGCCCTTAAGCCTATCCCAGCTGCAAAGGTGACAGATACCTGTCATATTTTAGGACAGCTTATCACCTCAGCCCCTGGAGTGATTGAATATTTATAGACACAAAGATAGTAACATAAAACACATATGTATAGGCAGGAGTTCCCTGGAGGTGGCGATTAGGACTAGGCAGTAATTTTAGCTTGAAGTTCCTATGACTTAAATAGCCACTTGAGCTCTGCTCTTGCAGTTTATGATGTCAATAGAACCCCTAAATGAAATTACAGCCTTCTGATACGCAGCAGGATATCCTTTCTTTGCCATGCAATGTACACGGCCAGGAGAAATTGCTCTGTATATGGAGTTTCACTAAAGCAGAATTTATCATAAGGCTGCTCTGCTAAAATATCATTATGCTGTTATTCACTGGATAACATATCTAATGACTCGGGGTGCACTTGATAGCCATGTTTCAGTGAATGCAGACGCACGCCCTGATGTGAACTGGGCACTCCAGTGCTTCAAAGCACTATCGATTTCAATTCTACCATAATTTACACCTGGCTTATTTTGCCAATAGCTTGAACCCATGCTAACACTAGGACATCCACATCCAAGTATTAGAGAAATCAGAAATGAACTGCACAGCAAAAATGCATACAGCAAACTTTCTAGGATTCTGCCCCTTTAATAATCTCCCTTGATGGTAATTCAATATTCTGCATAGCTTTCCCCATTATGCTTGGGCATCTCTGCTAGCTTTGCCCCATACCTGGTGATGGTAATAATGAGAACCTCTTATTGTTTATAGGGTCACTATGAGTTGACGTAGACTCAATAGACACCTGACAAATAGTTATACAAACTGTGGGTATCTCTGTGGTAGGACCTAACTACCAGCCTTGATTCCCTAAAATCGGGCATAATGGCTGGCATATAATTGCTCTAGTTTGTTGTTCTCTGTAAATTCCTCTTCTGCTGTTTCATGAATGTATTCTCTAAGGTTCTGTTCCCCTTTGCATTCCATCAATATATTTTCCTTGATAAGAGCCTACTTCCTAATTTCAACTGGGAGCTCTAGTGGCCTAGCGGTAAGAATCTGCACTGCAATCCTAATCACACATGGTTTGAATCCTCCAGTTGCTCTGTGAGAGAAGAATGAGCAATCTCCTCCTGTGTGATTACTGCCTCTGAAAGCCTGCGAGAGGGTCAGCTATGGGTTGGTTTTGACTCAACAGGATGTAACAACAACCACCGCCATGATGCTAACAATTCAAACGACTGCTAAACATACCTGTTCCTTTCCCTGACAAATCTCCAGTGTTTCTGATTAAACCAAACTGTCTACTAGACTGCCTAGCAGTTTGCCTTCAAGTAGTCTGAAGGTTGATAGTTCAAACTCAGAGGTGTCGTGGAAGAAAGGCCTGGCAACCTGCTTCCATACATATTGTAGCGAAGACAGCCTGATGGAGCCTTTATAAGTCAGAATGTATTCAAGAGCAACATGTTTTACTTGTTATTTTAAATTAACATTAACTTGAATGCCAACATCTCAGAATTAACACATCCAAACCAAAATGATTGTTTTCCCCAGCTTCCAAGGCCTGTTCTCCTCCCCACATCTTTTCTTGCTTTGTTGCATCAAACAGAAACCTGGGGATAATCCATAATTCCTTCTTCTCTCAGTGCCCAGTCTATCAGTTATCAAATTGTGTCCATTCTGTCTCCTATCTGTTGAACTTGTCTCCTCTTTTCTATTCCCACAGTCATTGTCCTAGTTCAGGACTTTATTGTTCTGTCTAAACAATTTATGTTGTCTCCCAACTCATTTTCATGCCTCTACCCTCCCTTTTCTCCAATCTATCCTCCACCCTGCGGCCAGTGTGATCTTTCATAGCACAATCTGATCATTAACCTTCTCTACTTAAAACCTTTCAATGGCTCCCTATGTGCCACAAAATGAAGTTAGCATTTCTTTGCATGGCAATCAAGTTTCCTTCAATTGATTTCTGCCTATGTCGGCAGTAACATTTCTCGGGGCTCCTACCCTAGACACCAGTGATCCTCATTGTTCCCCAGCTCGACTGTGCCACACCCTCCCTAATTGTCTTTGTCCCTACTTATGCTCTTACTTAATGCTCTTCTTCCTTCCTCTTCACCAGGAAAAATCCCACAAGGACCAGCAGGAAGACTGGTAGATCCGGTAAAGGTTTCCCTTCCCCTCCCCATGCACATTCAGCTAAGTATACTATTTCGTGCCTTCATTACCCTCTAAATAACTTCCAATTGTAATAGTTACTATATATTATCACAACAAGTTTTCTTAGGTTGCTTTTGTGTGGTCTAGTTGCGTTGCCAATCCAAAGGCAGGTTTGAATTCACCAACTGTCCCAAGGGAGAAAGCTGGGCAGTCTCCTCTCATGTGATTTACAGCCTCTTAAACCAGCTAGAGGTTCTGCCTGCCAAAAGACAATGCATTGTTGTATTTTCCTTGCTGTTTCTCCTCTAGTAAATAAACCAAAGCCATGTTTTATTCAGCTTTGTATCACCAATGGCGCACATCACCAGAAGGGAACCCAAAGCAGCATACAAGGCCATACACGATGAGGCTCCTACTTCCCCCTTTCCCTCATCTTTTAGCACTGTCCTGCTCATGCACTCGGAATCTGTCACACAGGCTTGCTTGCTATCACTCAAAGTTGCCAGATATATTCTAGCCCAAGGCCTTTGCACTTGGCAGTGCTATTGCTGAAAATGCTTCTGCCTCACTGTTGACATTACATTCTCCATCTACATCAGGTAAAGATCTTCAACATCTTAAATGTTATTGCCTCAGTGGAATCTTTCTTTACAAATTTACAGGCTTATTGTCTGCTATACATTCCCCCCCACACACACCTGCCCGTCATTCATTTTCCTTCACAGTATTAATCCCTCTCTAATATGCTATATATTTTATATATGCATTTATTGTCTATTTAGAAATAAGCACAATAAGAAGAGAGAGAGATTGTAGTATTCACAGCCTGCAAACCAGAGCTAATCACACATGCTAACCCATGGCCTCGCATCTCCCCTGGTTCGAACCCACCTGCAGCTCCAAGGAAGAAAGATGGGCAATTTCCTTCTGTTTATGATCTACAGCCTCAGGTCATTATGAGTCAGAACCAACTGGACTGATAGTGAGTTTGGGAAAAACGTCAGGCACATAACAAGTTCTCAGTATGTAGTTGATGACAAATGAGTCTATCTTTAGTAGCATTACACCTAACTACATAATAGGGACAAAAAAATAATTGTGAAACTAATGAAAAAATGGGTGAGTGAATTAATTAGTGCTAAATCCATGTTCAGTGAATGTAATGAAGTTAACTGCAACCTGATCCTCACAACAGCACTTGGAAGTAAGTTGAATGGGTACTATTATCCTCGTTAGACAAATGAGGTATAATGAGTCCCAGAAAGGTTAGGGGCCTAAATTAAGGCTACATAGGTAGTTAAGGGCTTGCTACTTTTTTTTTCCAATTCACTATTGAAAGGTAGAGACAATTCTTTGCCCTTTAGCTATTATCGAATTTCTGAACCCTTCTCATGATAAACCACCAACATTTGCAACACTATTTTGGTTTCTCTTGACTAGGGAGGCAATTAACAGGAGGTGCAAGGTGCTAATACTTTTTATTACAAATTGTGTCTTTCCTTATTAGGTTCTTTTCATAAAACAGACCCTTTTCTTTCATTTTCAAAAGTGGATTAGGCACTCTTACAATTTTGCCTCTCAGAGCGGTTCACACATGCCTACCCAGGAGGGCATCGGGATGCGATTTCTGCCAGAATGAAGGTGAGTGTGGCACGTGCAGCTTGAGGATGAGCAGGTTGTTTGGTGCCGAATTTGTGCTAATGGGGGTGTCCTCTATGTGTTACCCGGCGGAGAACACATTCAACAACAAAACACTTCTGCTTTTGGCATGTCTGTGGAGAGCTAACTTTGCATTGTTCAAGGGTTAATTATCCATTTTGTGAATCATTTCTCTTTCTCCCTCTGGCTGCTTATGTCTAGGAATTCAGTTCACTACGGGGTAAGCACAGAAAATAAAAGATGAAAATCAAACTAGTAGATTTCATTATAGAGTAGACGCTCCAGGAAAAAAAAAGAAATCCTCTTTGGGAAACAGATTCAGATGTAGTTTGAAAATTGCCAACACGACTGACCATTGATAACAGATGTGATGATTACAGACCGTTGTATACCATCATTTATTTAATTTTATTTGTATTTTGCTTTGTTTTATTTTTTACTAAAGGTGCTTATAAGCCATGTCTTCAAATGCACTCCGTTGTATACCATCGTTTATTTAATTTTATTTGTATTTTGTTTTGTTTTATTTTTTACTAAAGGTGCTTATAAGCCATGTCTTCAAATGCACTCAAGATTTCTTAACTGTCCTTTCTTCCCCCCGCCCCCAAGAACGAATTCTTTCAATTTCTCTCACCCCACCACCCTTCAAATTATACAACTCCCTCCCCCTGCACACCCTCACCTCTCTGCTTCCAACCTCTCCTACACCTCTTGGATGCTTATACTCATTCTACAGTAATGGTTTTATACAATATTTATCCTTGTGGGACTGAGTTAGCACCATTTACTTTTAAAAACTCTTATTTGTGAGGGTTGTAGTATACGAAGTTATGCCTTGGACGGGATTCATGCCAGTAAGCATGAACGTTAGGGATGCGGACTGAGCCAATGGCACATTAGAAATTCGTACAACTTGATACCCCTCCCTCTGATGTCACCAGAGCATGGAAGATGCCTCACTACAGAGCCGTTTAATGACTGAAGCAACGGCCAAGCAATCTTATCAATCTCATACTATTGATGAAAACCAATCGCACTTGGCTATTTTCAGTTATTATTTACCTCAGATGGGGAATTTAATTAGTCCTTGTTAAACCAGTGCAAGTTATTTGGCGGCTTGTCCTTTCGCCCCCATTTCTTTGTTCTGCCTGTTTGCCCCACCTCTCTCCTGTCTCATTCACAAGGCCTTCATAGTCTCCATGCCTTTTTACATCTACCACCCAACTGAACACCTCAGATGTTAAGTTTCAGGAAAGGAAAACAAAACACCCCTACTGACTGATTAAAAGCAAGTACTGACAAACTGGCAGAGTCTTCAGTCATTATTATGTTATCAGTACATTTGGTTGCGTGAGAAGACCACGTGGTCACCCTCAAGAGTCGTGGAGAGTAGATGTTGTTGTTGTTGCTTGATGCCCTCGAGTCGTAGACGACTCATAGCGACCCTATGAATGAACAGCCTGAGCACTGTTCGTATATAGAGTTTCCGGAGGCAAGACATTTTGGAAGTGGGTGTGGCTCCTGCTTCCAGGCTTGATTTAGTCGGGAAGCTCCAGCCAACACTGTCCATCATGGGTACCTGTTCCCACGATTGGCACATCACCGAGAGTAGATAAAACTGCTGAAAATAACCAGTCATCTTTAAGATTAAAGAAGGTAGGTCAGCAAATGGCTGGAAATTCTATCAAGCGGTTGAAGATATAATATGGACTTTAAGAGACTCCAATACACAAGAATATCTAGGAGGTTTTTTTGACATGTTTCTTCCACTAATATAAGAAAGACAGAATTCAACACATTGCTGTTGCGTTGGAATCAACTCACAGCTGACCCCCCGGTGGGATTTTTGGTTGTTTTTTTGCCTCAGGTTAGATGGGAGGAGACTGCTCATCTTTCTCCTGAAGAGCCCCTCATGGATTTGGACCACCAAAGACATACTTTTCAAATTAGCCGCACAACCTCTTACATAGCATGGCGCCAGAGCTCCCCTGAGTTAACATATCTTTACTGTTAATTCAAACTCATGTAAATATTCATTACTTGGTACCAGCAGCCAGTAAATTAAACTACAAACTGCACTGGGAAAGTCTGCTGTCAGAGATATCTCCAAAGTACTAAAGAGCAACGATATCAGTCTGGAGACTAAGGTACGCCTGATACAGGCCATAGCCTTTGCAATTACTTGCTATTCATCAGAAAGCTGGACAATGATATAAGGAGAATTGATGCCTTTGTGCTGTGGTGCTGGAGAAGAGTACTGAGTATACCATGGACTGCTAGGAGAACAAACAAGTTTGTCCTTCAGAGAGTGAAGAAGCCGGGCTACTCCTTGGAGGCAAGGATTCCGCAGCTTTGTCTGACTGACATACTTTGGACATGTTGCAAGGTGGGATCAGTCCTTGGAGAGGACTTGAGAGGGTGGAGGGACAGCACAGGAGAGGAAGACCCTCGATGAGATGGATTGATTCAGTCACTGGGGTAATGGAGGTAGGTGTATCAGAGAGAGTAAGAATGGCACAGGATAGAGTTGGGTTTAGGGTCACTATGAGTCGCAGGAGACTTGATGGCACATAACAACAACAATAACAACAATATTCATTAATCATTCCCTGAAATTGAGGCAATTTAACAGTGGTTGTGGAAGAGGTAAAATACAATACCTGCCGGCTAATCACCTTCCATTTTGTACACCGAGAACAATGACAATTTAAAACACTTCAGGTGCCAAATAGGAGCTTTTGGGTGGAGAAAATGATAAGGTGCTTGAGCACTACCTGAATGACTGACCGTTTCAACCCATCCAGAGAAGCCTAGGAACACAAAACTGACAGGACTGACCTGATGGCAAATGATGTCTATAACAACCTATGCACCAAATAAAAGACAGGTTGTTCATTGTTATTTAAGTTGATTACAACTCATGGAAACTCAGAGCAAAAGAACTCCAACAGGCTTTCACGGCTGTGACCTTTGGGAAGCAGATTACAGGCCTATCTTCTGAGGCACCTCTGGGTGCTAACCTTGGACTAGCGGTCAGTATATGGCCACTCAGGATCTGATAAAATTAAAAGTTTAGATTTTCATAATGCTATAAATATCAGAAGTGGCTGATCACTTCCAGTTTAGGTCATCATGGAAAAATTCAGAGAAAAAATGTACTTTGCAAGAATAATTGATAGAGTATAATGAAAAGGTATCTGGGAAATCATCAATGCTGCTATGTGAATATAGCATCAAAGTGTTGAGCACACAACTAAATAGCTGAGCAATAGAATAAACTAGGTCACTTGTATATGCATTCATTCTTGCAAAATAAAGTTAATTCATTAAATAGATTCTCAATTTTAAGATAATGAATAGCAATTTAATTTCTATTTAATTTAAAAACTACATATAGCAATTAATATTTTTAAATTATTTATAATAGAATTTAAGACTATAGCTTAATATGCATATCTGATGAAATACAATTTTTCATTTTATCAGGGGGCCAAATCTTACTTTTTTCATTATTGTTCATAAATACCTGTGTGAAACTTCTGCATTGTCAATGAAATAGAATATCAAATATGCTTTACTTACTGTCAATGCACTAAATATTTTAATGACTTCAAAGGCAAGTAAACTGGGTAATATTTGGTTTTATTTTTAACAGTTGAGTATAGGCATATGATCATGTATGTATATATGCATTTATAACATAATGCACCTAATCATGATACAGGAAATTGACCTCTTTTAACCTTTTTTTCTTTTAAATTATCTGTCTTTTATACAGTCACAAAAATACCAAAATTTGTTTCCAAACAGATGGTAAAGAACAATCATTAAGGATAATTTATTTTTTTTTATTATTTAGAAATCAGTGATTGCGTTATAGAGGAGACATGTAGGAAATAATACAGCTCATGTAAGAGAACATACATTGACAATATGCATCTTCTGTAATGACATTCAAATTCCTAGGATGAACACAGGAAAAGGAATTATTAATAATATTATGTTAATAAATAAGCTTCATGAAGTGAAAGACAATATACAGTCAGGGGTTGTAATAAATTGATTACATTAGTCAACTGCAATAAATGTTATAAAACAAAACACGTATGAAAGATTGAATAAAAATCAATATAATTTGTAAAAAATATTATGTGAATAGCTTGTAATATTTGTATTGAAAATACCAGGTATTACTAAAATACACAAAAATACATTATTGTCTTGACTTTTTGTCAGGGAGATACTAGTCAGAATCTGATTTCTTAATTCTCCCAACTTAGGCATGGAATTCTTCCACTATCATGGGAACTCCAGATGTTTGCTATTCTAAGGGAAATCTCTTAGGCAGGTCATATTTTTAAATGGTCTCTCTTGGGAGATACTTTTAGATATTTTGTGTTTACCTATTCTCTGCTTAAAATTGTTTCTAACATTTCATATGCAATGGTAATTTTCAATAACAGCTTGTTTTCAAAGTGTTAAGAGATCCAGTTTTCTTTCAATATCATCTTATTCAAGACTTTATCATAAACTAATAGAAAATTTTCCTGAGAATCTGTGCAGTGCAAGTGTTAACTGAATAGCACAACTTTCTCCAGAGGTCTTGATGGTAATGGCTTGGGTTATATATAAAGTCTTATTATATATTATTTAAAATATCACATCTTATAAAATATAATACTGTTCTGCCATTCAACTTCTTTGTTTAAAAAAGAAGAGAACTATTGGAAACATACCCAAGAAACAGAATATGTACAAACAGTATATTGGTAATTAATAGAGTCTCACAGAAAAAGGCTAAGTTTACTATTACATGCTATTACATTTTTAGCATATAGGCCAGAAGGAAGCTCTGAGATTGTATCCTAGAACAGCGGCAGCTGAGGAAATTGATGTGCCTCATAAACTATAGGAATTGGACAGGAAGCTGACTTTTTGTCCTACAGATCACTGACAGACCCAGATGAAACTGTAACAGAGGTCAGCCTCTCTGGGGAACTTGGGATTCATAGCACACAAGAGTCTATTGCTAAGAATCTGAATTGCCCATAGTACCAAACAAAATTTCAAAACTAACTATCAATATAATAAATTAGATCATTGAACTAGCTTGGATAAGAATATACACCACAGACAGATTTAATACACATCTGGTTCAACAAACAAACAAAAAAATCAACCATTGCTAAAACATTTCTAACTTTCAGGAGGAATCTACTGGCAGTGTGTTAATAGCAAGGACAATTAAAACAATAAAATAGCATCGCTTTCCAAATATTTAAGAACATCGAATAACTGCCCCGTAGGCCGGGATGTGGTTCTTGGAAAATCTGGCCTATGAGAACCATATTGGAACATCAAAGGCTCCTCCCTCCCTCCAAAGAGCAATTCACTTCAGATGCTGCCACACAGTCAAATGTTTTTATGGCCACCATGTTTTCTGAGTCTTTTCTTCCTTTTCCTGTTCTTAATAGCTTGGAACACGCTATTAAGATTCTTATAATTGAAAAGATGACGAGAAAGCACAGTGAGATCAAACACTTCTAGGACAGCAAAGTGAGAAAGGACCTGATAGTGAAGGGTAAATACTTCTATATATATATATATATATATACACACACACACTACACACACACACACACACACACACATGTCAACTGAAATTTTCCTTTCAGGAGAGCCTAGTTATTAACAAAGACAAAATGCATTGCAATCAAGTTGGAATTAACTCTTAGCAGACCCTCCAATGGGTGTTCGGGATCATATACTGGCTGTGAAAGCTGGTCTGTTGACTCACATGTTTATCTCCTAACAACCACCCCCAGAGCACTCTTTGGATGACTTCTCAGAACACAATCAGCTAATCTCATATTGAAGGCAATACTATATTTGGGTTTAATACAGTGAGGACAGTCATCTAGCTTCCCTCTGTCCGAATGAGAAATTTCCCTGGATCCAAATAAGGACTCTGGTTGCATTTTTCTGTTCGATATCATGAATACAAAAGAATAAAATAAAAGAATAAAAGAGGGTGTGACAAAGAATGTTTTCAAAATTTGGGTGGAGTAAAGTTTCCTAACTTTTAAAAACAACCATTTCTTAGGAACGTAATCTTTAGAAAACTAATATTAAGAATATTCTTTTGCTAGACATCCTCGATAGATTCCCCTTCCTGCCAGCCTTGGGACTTCAGTATTCTGAGCATAACAATAAATGGTCAGAAACAGAGATGCACGAACAGTTGATAGAAAGCAACTCCAAAAAGCAGGATTGCTCCACTTTCACTTCCTCCTATTACTGCCCCTCATGCCATCACGGCCCCCACTCACTCACTCACCTATCTTCCTCCTCCCACCAGCATGTTTGCCAGACATGTCAAGGCTGACATCCATCGGTGGCAGCGTGAAATCTATGCCTGCAGGCTCATCCTGAGCACAGACTCAAGGCTCTGCTCTTGTCCACAGAGTGCTCTCAGCTGTGAACACTAAAGTCTTCATCAGCCCGTTGGATCATTCAGTAGTTTGGGTTTTTTAAGGGGGGGTGGGTGGAATTCTCTTCCCCCTCCTCCCCTTTTCTTTTTAAAAAAAGCCTTTTATTTCTTGCTTGTCTCAGAGACACCAAGAATAGAATCCTTGACACATCAAATTCTGGAACCTCACCACTCACCAGGACTGTGGTTCCTGATCCAAGGAGTGACGATTGAGAATCAGCACACAGTCTCTTGAGAGTATCCAGGCCTGGCTGTTAAGCTCTCTGCTCTGATTAGTTGGTCGAGTTCACAGTGTTCCAGAGTGCTGAAGCACAGAAATTAGGGAGGGGAGGTGGAAGGAAAATCACTGGAGCCTCTTACGATCTAACTTCCACTAACTGGGAGGAAATGTCTTATAAATAAACAACAGCAAGAGAAACAACAACAACAACAACAAATCCATCCCGTCCTGGCAGAGGAATGTACATTATTGTCTTCCAACGGAAAACTTTACTCCACACCAGAAGGCAGCCATAGCTCCTGAAACCATCTCTCTTAAAACTGAAAGGAAAAGAATCCACAAGAAAAGGAGAACAAAAAGATATTTTCTTTCTTTCTTTTTTAATCCCCTTGAATTTTGTTGGGAAGTTCACACGAGTTCCCTGTTGACAAACTAAACTAAGCAGTTTCAACAGTGTCACTGTTCCAGGATTTCTTGCGGAGGCTGCTTATTAGGAAAATTTCATTTCTGCCCCGATCATTGCTGTACCATCCGGACATTTTCAGAAGGGAAGTGCAGGAAGGGGGGGTTGCCACTATGGAGAAGAGGAAGAAGAGAGGACAAAGGAAAACTCCTGATGAACTGGGCTGCCCTGGCCACGGCCATGGTAAAGCGAGCCCCCTCCCACCACCCCACTGCTGCTTGTTGAGGACTTGGTGGTGCGACGTGTGTCATCTACTTACTCTGTCTGCTCGGGAGGCTGAGGTTCCTACATTTCCAGCTCATGCTGGACTGTACCGTAAGCAACAAGTGAAATGAGTTCAGTGATCTCATTCTAGTCCTTCGACTCCTGTCCACATCACTAAGCGACTGCACAGCTTGGCACAGGCCAGGATGAGTCAGCAGTCTCTGGTCATGAGAGGCCAGGCCTGGGATAGCCGGGAGTTTAGGTCAGGAGCAAAGTGAAGCAGAATGGCAGTGTAGAGGGCAGGGCTCAGCTCTGCAATACAAGGGGACACTGCAGGTCGGAATGAAAGCGCCCCATCAGCTGTGGGGTGAGGACTGAAGGACTGCAGAAAAAAAGAAGCAAAAAGGAAAAGCTTATAACTGCTGCCTATCCAGCCCAGCAAGACCAAGATAAAGGGCCACAGTGAGAATGAAGGGATAGAGACCTGGCGGATGAAAGCATGCTCAGTAAGATTTCTGGAATACCTTTCCTTCCATGAGTTTCTGTACTGGAATTAAGAACTTTATCCTTATATACTATCCTGGTATTTGGTATTGTTTCCCAATTTAGGAAGCAGCAACACAATAAAACAAAGCACTACAGTTAAACAGCAAGAAAGACAAGCCACTTACTTAGTAAAAGCATTATTTAAAAGTAAATATCCAATACCTCAAAGATGCCTATTTTAGTCAAGAATTTTTTTTTTCTCAAAACCTGCAAAATAGTAGCTATGGAATGGTTAAAGAAAATCACTCCTTGGATAAAGCTTGAAAAGTGGCAGAGAAGGGATGAGAGGAAAGAGACGTACAAGTTCATTGATGAACTAGGGAAAACCGGACATAGTGTCCATATTTAACTAGGGAAAACTGGACATCGTGTCCATGTTGACTCAGTAGAGTCAAAATAAACCTCTCTCAGGAAATGATGTCCTTTGCCCAAAAGACCTTCAAGTACTTCTCCCTTTCCCTTGCAGAAGTGTAATATATAGCAAGGGGGTAGGATAAATACAGCATATATGATAGGGAAGGCAGGTTCATAAAATAAATCAGGGATAGACATTTTGTTTTGGAAGGCACAATTTTCCACATAAGCCAACTAACAAAGAAAAGTCTTGATATCCAAAATAAAAGGTAGAGGAAGCATATCTTAATAAAGAAAGTGAGCTGGAGACTGAGAAAGATCCTCAAGTGGTGGGAATGACCCTGAAATAAAGAAGAAAATAATCCCAGGTTCAATGGTATGAAGCAAGCAGAATTAAGATCAAAAGAATTGGAGAACACTAGCATGAGATTTCTTTGACCTTCTTGTGAAGGAAAATAACCCACTTCATATCCACAGGAGCTATATATACATGTATACATGTAAGAACATGTAAATTTTATTGAGTGCAGAGATTATTAAGCACTCAAGATTTCTTTATTAAATGTTTAATCCAAGTCAATTGAACTTCTCTAGTCTCAGTTTTCTCTCTATAAAATGAAAGTAAAGCTACAAACCTCAATGAATAGACATTCATAAATCCTTATCAAAGTAGTACCTATCACATGATGAATACTCAAAAATGGATGTTGTTTTTATTTGACCAGCATAACATTTTTATAAACACTACAATATGAAGACTAGAAAATTAGTTGATACTTAAGAGATCACTACTTTAAGAAGCTTACTACAGTCTTCACAATTTGAAACATTATATTTGACCACAAAAATTGTAGAAAATATCATGGAAAAACCTGTTTTGATACTGATGCTGTCAAAAATATGTCCCGGTGGTGCCGTGGTTACACTAATATCTGGCTGCTAACAAAAAGGCTAAGAGTTTGAACCCACCAGCTGCTCTATAGAGAAAAAAATATAAAGTGGCAGTTTGTTCCTCAAAGGATTTACAGTCTTGGAAACCCTATAGGATAGTTTTGTCCTAGAGGGTTGCTAAGAGTCTAACTTGACTTGATGGCCATAGGTTAAAGGCTGTCAAAGCAACTTGGAGCCTAAAAGTCTCCAGTAACTAGAAACCTAAAAAAAAAGAAAAGAGGAATTTTTGGAAGCTTCTCCAAAAGCAACAGGATAAAAAGTGCTATTGGCCTTGTACCGCATGATGAGAGCTTTTAACCAAAAGGGAAAACTTAGTCCAGTTGATGATCCCAACCTAATTGATTAATTGTGGGCCTGACCATCTGGCTGATGAATGCTGACACCCAGCAGTGATTACTGTGTAACACAAATCCGGATGTGCTCTCCCGATGCCTCCCACAATAATGGCAACTCTGAACTGAAGGTTAGTTTATTCAGGCCTCTTGGCTCAGTTTCTTCATGGAACAGTGGTTGTGGCAAGGAATATTTTACTAGACCTGGTCAAGCATTATCTTCTCTTATTTCAGTTATCCTCTTCATTCCAACTCGACGCCTACCCACTCCTAAGCTCTCTCCTGTATATATAATCACTTTTCATGCAAAGCATTCCATCTGTAGTTGTCATTATATTGACTGATTCTCTCATTTCCGGTTGCTCACTTCTGAAAAACATTTCACTGGTCTAAAAAGACCTATGTTGCCTTTTCTCAGGGAATCCTGCCGGGCTGTTTTTATTGTAGTTCCTTCCCTACCAGCTTACTTTCAATTACTCAGGGCTTCTAAATAAAGATTATTCCATCCCAGTCATGAGTCTGATGAAAAGACCCTTGCATAGCCTATGTTCTCCATGAGGTGAAGGGAACACAAGGGTTAAGAGAAGATAATCCTTTCATCGTCAACTTACTTCAGAGCCTCAGGAGTGGCCCATGAAGTAAATGCTCCCCACGGCACTGCTAGAGCAGCAAGTGAGGCTTGTGTACACAGAAAGGATCAATAGTAGTAATGCCACCCACAAACCAACCTGCACCCGGAGATCAAGTAGATCAAATCTGAATATATGAATAGAAACCCTGAGGGATTCCAACCAAATGATTTCTATTGCTTTTGTGGGAAGATCCAGGAGAGTCAACGGATACAAACCGTCTTGCACAAGCTTGGTCAATGAGTCATAATGAAGGAGAATCACCCATTTCCTCTTTCCTTTTCACAGACCCATTTCCACCTCTAAATTCATCATTTCTCTCTCTTTCTCTCTCCACAGATGCTGAATTTTAATATGTTCCAGGCTGGGTGAGTGTTAATTTTCAGTAGAGGAAGGCAGTAGCATGCTGAACTCACAGAGTCCCGGCTTGGGAGTTGGGAAATGTGTTTGGCCTGACTGTCAATAAACAGCTATGTGTCTTGGGCAAGTCAAGTCCCTTAGCTCCCCATGTCTCGGTCTCTTCATTGAAAAATGATAGGGTAGGGCAGCATGAACGCCACAGGCCCTGCCAACACTAAGATTCTATGGTTCTATAGCCCATTTCCTTTTTCCCTCTGGCACCAAGTGCACAACAGCTCTGCTTTGAGTCATTTCTCGGCTCTCAGTTGCTGATGGAAAAAAAAATCTCCTTCATTTACTACCTGGTATTTTGTATTTTTTACCTCTCTCCCTGATTCTGATATGAGGTATTTTGAGTCATAAGCTCTCACGTATTCAGATAGATGCTTTAAATTTGAAGGTATTTAAGGAGAATAGCTTTCCCATGTAGAGCGTTTACTGCAGCTCGGCATGGAGGAAGCCAGCCATCCAAAAGTGGAGCAAAGGGGCCAATTCACAAATGAGAGGAAGCTTTTCAGAATAAGAGTCTCCAGACACTTCAGCTTAGATGATGCGAAAATGCTACCAACTTCCAGCTACTTTTCCAATCAATTGCAGGCACCATCACAGACACTTGGGACTACAAATTTGAGGACCAGCAGGGGCATTGATGCAGTTCTTGTTTCACCTCCACCATCCACTGCCAAGCAGGATTTAGGATGGCATAGTAATAACAGCCAAGAGGACAGCCTGTCATTTATTTTCCTCCAAAACTTTTTTAAATTTCCCATTTGGGCTCTGTTTCCCAGTTTTAATTTGGTAACTGCCATTTTTCAGCATTTCTCTTAACAGGTTACTAATAATTTCTGATACAGGATCTCATATTTCATTTTGTGCTGCTAGAACGGCTGTTAATATTTCATCTGCCTTCACTTCAGCTCTGAATCATGGCTGCTGGTATTTGATACACTGCTAACAGTCTGCTTCTGGGGACTTGATCACCAGGGCTCGCTCAGTTTGTCCATATCTTGTTAGGAAAAAGCAGTCAGTTGACTGACTTGGGAATATTTTAGGGTGAGCTGCTTATTTTTTCTAGGTATACTTCCCCCCACCCCCCACCCCCGGATGTTTGATGAAGATAACAGAAACAAGTGTTCCCTTTCTGCCCTCACAGGTAAGCTGTGATGGCTTCAGTGGTAGTATTCTGGCAGCAGGACACAGGGCTCACAGGAATATCTGGTTCAAATTGTGCCTCTTCATCTTACTAACTGATCATGTTAAGAAAATTATTTAACCATCTTGAGCCTCCGTTTTCCCATTTGTAAAGTAAGTGTTAGATAGTATAGAACTTCTTTGGAGAATTCAACAAAATTAAAAGTCTGAGGACTTTCAGATCTTAATAAATGATGACTATAGAAGGAGAACTGATGCCTTTGAGCTGTGGTGCTGGAGAAGAGTACTGAGAATACCATGGACTGCTAGGAAAACAAATAGATTTGTCCTGGAGAGGGTTAAACCGGGTGGCTCCTTGGAGGCAAGGATTCTGAGGCTCCGTCTAACTTACTTCGGACATGTAGTGAGGAGAGACCGGTCCTTGGAGAGGGACATCATGCTTGGGAGGGTAGAGGGACGGCGCAGGAGAGGAAGGCCCTCTGTGAGGTGGATTGATTCAGTGACTGGGATAATTGGGATGGGAGTATCAGAGACAGTGCGATTGGCTCAGGACAGAGCGGAGTTTAGGGCTGTTGTACATAGGGTCGCTATGAGTTGCAGGCGACTCGATGGCACATAACAACAACAACAACAACCATTATTCAGAGAGACTCGTCCTTATGCTCCAGGCGTGGCCATCCATTTCAGTATTTTACCAGTCCGGCACCCAAACGCTGGCAAACTTTGGGCCAGAGACCCCTAATTCATCTAGCAAGTCGGCTCTGGGATCACCCACTTAGGGCAAAAAGAAAGCCACAAATGCCCTAGCGTTCCCAACTTGCCTCTCCTTCCAGGCTCCAGAGGCCCCATGTGTTGAGCTGCTAACAAAAAGTTTGGTGGTTCAAATGCGTCCGCTGCTTTAGGGGAGAAAGAAGGGGCATTCTCCTCCTTTTAAGACTTAAAGTCTCAGAAGCCCTGTGGGGAAGTTCTGCTCTGTCCAAAATAGACTTTTCATTATCTTATGTTTGAGATGTCATTATTGCCCTATTAATCTACAAATTCACATTCCAGTATACCCACTCCTTTCGTACTATCTTGTCATCCACCGCTTAGTATTTATGGCAACAGTAAATAACCTACTATCTAATGATTTTATGCACATCTGACAATAACACACAGAGGTCCTTGATGGGGTCCCTGACCAGAAGACCTCATTTGCATATGTTGTTGTTGTTGTTAAGTGCTGTTGATTCGCTTGTGACTCATAGAATCCCTATGTACAAGAGCCCTAAACGCTGCTCTGTCCTGTGCCAATCGCACTGCTTCTGACACTCCCATCCCGATTACCCCAGTCACTGAATCAATCCACCTCATAGAGGGCCTCCCCCTCCTGCACTGTCCCTCCACCCTCCCAAGCATGATGTCCCTCTCCAAGGACTGGTCCCTCCTTACAACATGTCCAAAGTATGTTAGATGGAGCCTCAGAATCCTTGCCTCCAAGGAGCCGCTTATGCATATAGACAAAGAAATTGTTTTGCAAAGTATTTCACTATCCAGAAGGGGTGATGGGCATGATCTCCCGAACCTCCAGGGGGCTAGACAGAGTGGAGGGATGGCTAGAGTGGAGCCAGTGGGCTGGGAAGCCACAGGTGGGTCCTGGATGCCGACAGGGGGCCAAGGCTGAGGCAGTGGCATCTGGTATCTTAAAGGTAGGCTGTCCTTGGAGGAGAGGAAAAAGAAGGACTCTGGTTTCTGCTTTGGAGGCCAAGGACTTGAAAAGACAAGCCCGACTCTCGTGTGAAGGAACCTTGTGGTGGGGCCCTCAGATGTCCAGGTCCTCAGGTCCCACATCATCTGACTGATATCTGTGCAATCCTGATGTTTCTTTGATGCCTCTTCACAGGAGGGTACATGTGAGAGGAAGGAAGTCTACCCAGCCAAGAGTGAGGTCAGTAGTGAATAACTGCTGGCAGTTGCAATTGAATTAGGGTCAAGGCCAGAGAGGACTGACCGTCACTACATGAAAGGAAGCGTTTTCATTCTTATGTGGACATAGGAGCAGAAAGAGGACTTCCCAGAACCAAGGAATGCTTTAGAGAATGTCACTGGTGAGACCCAGTGGCCTGTGTATTGCCCAAGGCTTTCTGCCAGTTGATAGGAGCCTCATACCTCTGATAAAGCCACAAGAGTGAGTTTTGGGATCATTAAGAGAGTAAGTCAAGGTCACTTATTCTGAAAGTATGGTAAAAGCAGGAGAGGGAGAGGACCTCAGGGATGGGTCGAGGTGTTGCACTTGGCACACTCTAGCTCTGGAAGACTGCATGGTCCTCTCTTGTGGGGAGGAGATGGAGCACCCTCTGCTGAGGTTATGTGGAAGAGAAGGAAGGGGCAGTGACAGGTGATCTCAACAAGTTGAGGGGGTAAAGTGATGGGATCATCCCCCACTTTTACATAATAATGATTTTTGCATAATAACCTGGTCTTTGGAACCTAATCATGTTGATAAGTGAGGAATGGCTATATTATTAACTTCTAACATCTTTTTAATGTCAACAAATTATTTTTGAGTCTAGCCTTTTGTTGATGACTTCATTATAGACTACATTTATAAAAATGTCTAGTGAGATCAAGTGAAATATTTATTAACTGACCTATAAAACCATAAATGCCATACAGAAAGAATATAACATCACATTAGTATGCCCCAGTCCAATGTAAAATTAAAAAAAAACCCTCTTAATTTGCCTAATAGGCATAGATAAGGCCCAATCCTAATCATTTCCTAACAAGATAGCTTATACTTCTTTTCCCCAACTCCCCAAAAAATGCAGATTATTTTTATTTTCTTTGAGAATGTATGAGTTAGGCTTCAACCTAAGAGAGAAACCAAGCAGCCATTTAATAGGGAAAGTTTAACAAAAAGACTTTTTCACCATAATTGAGTAATGACAAAGGAGCTACCTACAAAGCAAAAGGTAGTGAGTACTCTGTGCGTCACTAGCTTTGTTAGCTGTTGTTAACGCCGTCGTGACTCATGGTGTTCCTATGTACAAGAGAAAGGTATATTGACTTGCTCTGTGCTATCCACATCTATTTTGGATTGGGCTTTCATGATTTATCAAGTTTTGTTTTCTTTGGGAGATTTTTGGAAGCTGATTACCAGACCTTTCTTCCTAGTCTTGGTCTGAAATCTCTGCTGAAATGTAGTTGTTGTTATGAGTCACTTGTGACTCATACAGACCTTATATACAACAGCTCTGAACCCTGCTTTATCCTGAGCCAACTTTACTGTCTCCAACACACATTACTCCATTACACCCATTACTCCAGTTACTGAATCAATCCACTTTATAGAGGGTCTTCCTCTCCTTCGCCATCACTCTACCCTCCCAAGCATAACGTCTCTCTCCAAGGACTGGTCCCTCCTTGCAACATGTCCAAAGTATGTCAGATGAAGCTCCAGAATCCATGCTTCCAAGGAGCAGCCTTGTTTAACCCTCTCCAGGAGTAACCTGCTTGTTCTCTTAATGTCCATGGTATGTTCAATAAAAACATCCAAACCCCCACTCACACACAGATGGCAACTGCTCAAGTGCACTGACTTGAAATAAAATTTGGTCTTTGAATAGAAGATGGGAATTGAACCATGGAACCATCACTACCTCATCAGATATTCTTATATATAAATGATATAAGAATCACAAGTGTTATTTAAAAAAAAAGAACAAAAAGTTAAAGGAGTAGTCACTATCCCTAGGACTGAAATACTCAAGCAAGAGTCGCCAACATATCCCAGATCCATCCTTCATTGGATGGGCACAGTCAAGATATACTGAACAACAGAGATGTTGTAGGGGCCCTACACAGGCAGAACTTGTAGGAAATCTGCCATGATGGGACCCAGGGAAAGCGGAATCATCTTAGGTACTCCATCAAAAACTATTCAAGGATCAATAAGTAATGACTTAATTTACCTATTAGAAGAAAAGATGATCAGATAGGCTAATAAAGTATAATCTAATAAAAAACCCCTCAGAACTACCCTGAGTGTGTGCATATGCATTTGTATTAAGGAGCAAGGGTACTTGGGGATGCTGTGAGTTGCTGCCGAGCAGCCCCAGAGGTTGGGCCCCAGGGCCGATGCTCGTGCTGCAGGAGCCTAGTGCTAGAGAAGCCAGCCGTGCAGTAAGAACTGGGCCCTGGAGAGACCACTTCTTCAGAAGCCTCCCAAAGGTGTACATGGAAATGAAAAGAAAATCCACCTCCTTCTGCCATGGTTTTCCACTACCCTTTACCAACAAAGCACTCTTGTACCCACTGGGAAAGAAAAAATATTTAAAGGACTAAGATGCATTTTTGAAGGGCAAGCGAAATAACGGTACATTTGTAGTAATAATTCATTGTTGATAACTGACATAAGTATCATTATTGGCTCACAAATTTTCTGAAATAACTATTTGTGGAGATGGCATTTTTTTTTTATAGGAAATACACATGTAGTAGGAAGTTTGCACCATGATTCTCATTCTATATTGTTCACCCTCACTATTAGATAGAGTAACATCTGTAATGGAGCTCTGGCGAGGGACCAATTTAGGTTATTCTTGAAGCAACTGTGACCACTGTTAGAGCTATTTTTACACATAAACTCAAAACCTCAAACTCATTGTTGTAGAGTCATAGCTGACCTTCTAGTGAGACTTTCCCTCTGAGGTTGTAAATGGCATGGACAGGGATTTTTCTTCTTTCCCCTAAGAGACCTCTCTCACTGGGGGATTCAAGCCTGCAGAGAGGTGTGGACACTGGGTTAGCAGAGCAACTTTGTCCGAATGACGCACCCTGAATGCCCTAGTTTTACACATGGGGGAGAAACACTCCAAAGTCTCCAATGCCTTCATTTCATCAAGAAGGAGACAGAAACTTTCACTCTATAATTTGATATAGAGTTTAAAGACACAAACTTCCTGACATTAGAGAAAGGTCCTGCTTGTGAGAGGCAAGGGGAAACCAAACAACACTTGGATAAGAAAAGACCTCTATGGAGATGAGATGATAAAAAAAAATAATATCCAAGACCATGAAGTACCTTTCACATCTACTCATCCACTTTTACCTATGCCTGGCCTTACAGGCAGCCCTGAGGGTTTACTATGTTCAGTGTTGAGCTGTTAACCAAAGAATGGCAGTTTAAACCCATCTCCACAGGAGAAAGAGAAGACAGTCTTCTTTATAAAGGTTTACCATCTCGGAACTCTGATGAGGAGTTGCCTGGATTTGGACTGGATTTTTATGTGATTGACCACTGTAGTAATACATGCGCTTCACAGACAGCACTTTATTAACAAATTGAAAGTTTATGGCAACCTGACCAGGTTTTGTGGCTGTGGCCATTTTGCTTTCTCTTGCAGTGTGTGCTCACCTGCTATCTCTGTGCCACAATTTTTATAACACTAACAAAATGTCAAACTTTTTCATCATGCTATTGCACATGTAACAGACTGGAAAGGTAACTTTTATATGCAATGAGAAACAAACAAAAATTGTAGTGTGATATTTCCTCTATTGCAAATTTCCTGACCTAGAATCAATGTGCTGGCATTGAACCTTGACTCCCTCTGAGGTATGCCTGTACTTGTTTCCATACAGTTTGCTTCCTGAAAACCAGCACTCTTACCTAAAAGCAAGCTGTCTCCCAACCTTTCCATAGACTGGGCTGGCAGCTGCAGGTGGTTGTCTTCAAGATTTTTTGTTTGTGTTATGTGTGACGATTGGGGATAAACTTAATGACCCTCCATTTGATGCCCCTTCTCCCTTGCCTCCCCACACACCCACCTCTCCCCTGTAATTCCCAAGGCCAGTAGGAGATGATAACAAAGGAGAATCGTAACCCCGTGTGAGTCAGGCAGGCAAGTCCATTTTATTTTCGTTTGCCCTTCTGTTCAGCTTGCTTTTCTGCTCTGACCCACTATACTTACCCTGTCGGCTCCTCTTACTAGCAACATGCCTTTTTAATCAGCCTTCCTGGGGTCTGCATTTGATTACAGCATTTGTGTTCTATTTTGATTCTTTTGTACTGTGCCCTGTGGTGTTAGCTTGAAAGGTGTTATTTATAAAATGAAATTGTATTGTATTGCCACTTGGATTCAAAGAGGACATATAATATTAATGCAGAATGTATTTAATAATATCTTGAATCTATTAAATCAATTTCTTTAAAAGAACACAAAATGGAAGGGAGGCAGTGGGTTAGTAACCAGGTAATAGGACTTAAGTATCACCTGAACCTTTCCTCATAAGAGCTCCTGAAAGCTGGCATGAGACCCTTTCTCTTAACATCAGTGTTTCCACAAAGAGGGGACTTAACTACCTTTCCTCAGCCAGACCAGTGCACCGCACACCTGTTTAAACATTCAGCCGTGTAGGCCAAACATCCTCCTAAATTCAGATGTAGTTTTCCCCCATCCCTTTTTTTAACGAAGGAAATCATGAGACCAAACACGACATTAACTTTAAAAAAACAAAACAAACAAACAAAAATGACCTTTGTAGAATTCCATAAAGAAGGTAATACAATCCCCTGTTTCTAACGATCTCCATTCAGGATCTGTAACAAGAAGTACATTTCTTCGGTTCCTGACTTCTCTCGAAAGCAGGTTAGGAAAATTCAAGTAATAACAAGAACTTAAGGGGAGTTTCTAGAGCGGAATACGTAGAATAGCGTTCTCAGCTGGCAAAAGTACAGGTTTCTTCAAGGCTACTGCAACTGCTGTGAAATGTTTATGGATTAACTCAATGGAGGAGTCCTTTGACTTCACTTCTAATCTTAAAGCAAACCAAAGATGGGATTTTTACCTCTTTATTGTGGCCTGCAGAGCACATCTGTTGCTACCATATTCACTCTTCTAAAGCTTTCTTTTTTCCATTTTTACACATCTGAAGTCATCGATGGCTAAATTATCATATGAGTAGGGAATCAGGAAGGAGTAGAAGATGGTTCAGCAATTTGGCTGTCCAGAACTTGCTAAAGAAAATGGTCACTTTAAAAGGAAGCTGGCTGGCTAGTCTCAGAGGTAGACTTTTCACCTCGTCTCCCTCACCATTTCATTATATAACTCTAGGCAATTCAGGGTCCAGTTTTCTAATCATGGAAATGGAAATAACTACATTTATCTTGCATTGGGTTACTTTAGGGATGAATGAGATAATGTTTCTGAAATGCTCTAAATTCTTTGTAATGATGATGAAATAAAAATGCATAGTATTATTAAAAATGGGAGTGCAGATCACATTTTTGGCTTTATAAATCCACCAATGTTTTACACTAACAAATGAATGAATTTTCATCCTTTAAGAATAAATCACGTAATTTATAAATAATTTCCTAAACCTAAGAGGCTAGGACAGACTGAGGAATACATATCCTAACCAGAATATATCAAATTGTAAATGACTAGCATGAACAAAAACGCACAATGGTTAAGCTCTTGGTCGCTAATTGAAAGTTGTGCAGTGCAAACACACCAGCTGTTCTGTGAGCTGTTCTGGGAGTAGATGAGGCTGCCCACGTTTCTAGAGATTACAGCCTTGTAACTTCCACCAGGCAGTCCGAGCCAGCACCGGAGGGTGACTATGAATCAGCATCAACTCAGTTGTAATGAGTTTGGTGTTTTCAGTTTGGTCACCAACAAAAGAATTCTGGCAGTCCACTACTTAGGTGCTTGACAGCTAACAGAAAGATTGGTTTGGACTCACCCAGAAACTCCTCAGGGAGCTCTGGTGATGTAGTCAAATCTTATCGCTCACTCACAGATGTGGGTCTCCAGTGGTTCAAATCTACCAGTGGCCTTGGAAACCAGATGGAGGGTTGCTATGCATCAGAACAGGCTCCACAGCAGGGAGTGAAGGAATAAGTGGAAGTTTTATTGTGAGAAAAGACCCTGCAACCCCCTCCCACAAAAAAATACAGTTGAAAAATCCTGTAGACAGTTCTACTCTGGATCACAGGGTTGCCGAATTGAAATCCAACCAAACAACAAAAACAATGCGGTTGTTGTTGCTGTGTACCATCAAGTTGGAACTGACCTATAACTGACTTCCCAGCGACTTTTCAAAGGCAGGATAATACACAGGAGGAGATCGCTAATCTTTTTTCAATAGAGTAGCTGGTGGATTTGAACCTTGTACCTTTGGGTTATTAGCACAAATCTTTACCACTAAGCCACCAGATCTTATAATAACAACTTAATTAATTAATTAATAACAACATTAACAAATCTATGCTATCTCAGTGGTACAGAGATGAATTTGGCCTTTACCATATTGATTTACATTATCTTGATGGCAGTGGGATTTTCTCTCATTCTTTCTTTTTAAAAATGATTTTAAAGACCTTAATCTCAAACTCTTAGAGCACTGGATCATGTGTATGAGTGACTCTACCAGGTAAAGCAGGGGATGTGGGTCATGGTATGAACTTTGGGGCTTTTTCTGGAGGACCTGTGAAGCCAGTAGCTAAACCTGGGTGAGCTGCACTCCTTCCAGACCACTTCCTCTTGCTTTGCTCTCTCTGCTGCTCCCTCAACCACTGTTGCTGCTGCTGCAGCCCATTTCCCCAGCCTCTGGCAACAAGTCCAGCAACAGAAGCCGCAACAGCAGTGATAAATAACCTGAAGTGATCTCCCACACAATTTTAATACAGCGGTCACATGAATGTCAGACTTAACACCACCAAATTGTGAAGAGTAAGCAATGAATACATATGTTCCATTGGACAAATAAGTTGCAAAAGATCTCTTCAAAGTTCTGTAAAGCAAACAGGTCTGTATTTTTCAATTACTTCATATCATGCAAAAGCTGAATAATGAATACTGGAGACAGGAGACTTGATGCCTTTGAACTATGCTGAGAAAGAATACTGAATGCACATCACCAACTGCCAGACCAACAAACAAATCCATTTTAGTAGAGATACAACTGGGGTGATCCTCACTTACGAGGATTCTCACTTAGGAGACATTGTGCTTACTTTGGACATACCGTTAAGAAAGACCAGCTGCTAGAGAAGACCGTGTTTCGTATAACAGAGGGTCAAGGAAATGTGCAGAACCCTCAAAGAGATGGATTGACACAGCAGCCACGACAAAGATGTCAAACTATCAAAAATCATGGAAATGGCATGCAACTGGGCAACGGTTTGCTCAGTTAGACATAAGGTTTCCAAAGACAAAAATATGACTCTACAGCAGTGAACAATAACAACATACATGAAACACTATAAATATAAATGAAAAAAGGCCTGACTTCTTCAAAAGAAGTCTTTTATTTTATTTTTTCTTTTTTTTTTAAAAAAACCACCACAATGAATTCACACTGCAGCAGCTACTTCCCTAAAAATATAAGTGCTTCTTCCTACAAGGTTGTTTTTTCCTCCTTCAGTTGTAGGGTCCTATATCTCATTCTAACTGACTTGGCTACTCTGTAGTCCAACTTACGATCAGTCTCATCCACAACTATTCTAGTTTTGTAGGCCACATGCATTTCCCCCTTATTTTTAATTTAACTATTATCGCTGGGATGTAAGAGAATAATCTCCTTCGATGTGATTTATAGCCTTGGAAACCCCATGTAGGGTCAGCTACGCAAGTTGATTTTGAGTCCTTTGCAATGAGTGAGTGCGTGAGCTGGAGTAGATATTATGAGGGCAGTGGTGAAATCTTCTTTCTATGCGGGAGAACTACAGCTCAAGCATAGGAAGAGCTCACTTATTCTATTATGCTGTGGACGTTTTTGTAGAGCTTTTATAGGATAAAAGGCATGTTTATCTACTTCTGTTAATGACCCAGGAGATCACAACTATCCAATCCTGTTGTGTATTAGTCTGCCGTGAGGCTGGGATGAACTCTACGGCAGCAAAAAAGACCAAGCTTACTTAATATGACAAATGTGTTCTTTGATTTCTTTTCTCCCTTGCAACCAAAAGCTGACTGGGGATTCCATCCTAGTCAATAAGATCGATTGGGATCTATTTGAAAGGTTGATTTTCAGAAGAACAAACCAACTAACCAACAAATCTTTCCTTTTAAAAGGTTTATTGTCCATTCCCTGTACTCCCTCTGTGAACGCAGCCTTGATACTTGGTGTTGTAGCAATTATTTTGTGATCGTGAAGCAACAAGCTAGGTGTTGTTGTTGTTGTTGTTGTGTACCATTGAGTTGGAATCGACCCACAGCTGACCCTCTGGCAGGTTTTCAGAAGCAGTTATTTGCACAGGAGGAGATTGCCCATCCTTCTCCCGCAGAGCAGCTGGTGGACTCGAACCAAATGTAAAGAGAATCCCTGAGATGTTTCCTGTTGCCAGTTGCCATCAAATCAATCCCTACTCAAGGCGACCTTGATGTTATCACACACCAGAAGTTCCCAGCCTCTGGGACTTCCATTATGAGGAAAACAAGCCTGTATTTAAGACACTATACTAAAGACTTCTGTTACCTGCTGCTCAACAGATTTCTAACTAAAATTATAATGTTCCCTATAAGGATTATGTACACCATTCATTAACTATCATTTGCTTTACATCTTGATTATATATACTGTTGTTGTCATCATGTGCTGTTGAGTTGGAACCTACTCATAGTTTACTCTCCAGTGGGTTTCCAGAGGCAGTAAATTTCTTGGGGGGAGATTGCCCATCATTCTCCCAGATAGCAGCTGGTGGATTAGAACCACATGCCTTTGGGTTGGCAGGATCACTCCTTTCCACAAGGCCACAATACATAATATGCGTAAGAGAACACCCATCCAAAAGATTAAATCGGTATTAGGATTGGAAAGGAGGTTTAAAGAAAATCAAGACAGAAAATAAAAAGTAGCCTAACTTTGTTACAACTTAACTTTTCAGTTCAGTTACTGCATATATATAATAAAGGCAAACTTTAAAATTTAAAAAAAATTATAAAAGCATTTTAAGTAACAAAACAGGGTATTAGTATAATCCCAAAATTATTACTGCATTAAAGAAGAAACGATATCAACAAGGTTTTTATTAACTATAAAGCAAGCTGTGATATGAAGCAGTACCTGTCGCATACTCCTAGCAAGGAGACATTTTCTCTGTCCTTTAGGTACCTTGACAGTGACTGACCCATAGGCATCAGACTCCTTAGCAAATTAATTACTTTCCAAAATCTTTTACCTAAAGTTTAAACCCATGACTGAGGAAACTATTTTAACATTTGCTTTTGGAGAAAAGACTACATAAATTGGTACCGAAGCTATTTCCAAGCCTTCCAAATATTATAAGTAATGGAGAACTGCTGAGAAAAGAAATAGCAGCATTGGGTCGTTTTAGGTTAGTGACCTTAAGTATAAGGTGTGATTTAATCACATGCCAGAATAATCATGGCAGGAGGTAGGGAAAAAGACTCAGAGCTGCCGGGAGTTATGGAAGACTTTAGTGGCAGCTTTCAGCCTGAGCTAAAACTGTGCAGGATTCTGTCAAAGGCTCCACAAACAAAAGGCTGCATTATGTAACACATCTTGTGTTCCTTTGTGAACTATTCCACAACAAAGTTACATTAGTACCCCCCCACCCCACCCCTCCAACATTTTACCACTTCCAGGCTGCAATTTGGTGTCCAGAAAAGAAACTTTCTACTTCAACTAAAGGTTTAACTCTGTGAGAAAACTGACATTTTTTCAGGAACCAAATCAAGTTAGTTTGAACTTTAGACTGGGAAAATATTTAAGGTAGGTGAATCTCATTTGAAGAGTTTCTGAATAATTTAGCAAGAGTTAGCAATAATTCAGCAATATTTACCAATAATTGTTAAACTATTATTTCCTAATAGTGTTTATAAAATACTTCATTTTTCAAACAGCATTCACTTTTTAAACAGATTGTTAGGTGGGTGGCATATATCAATATTGTTGCTTATGTTTGGTACCAGAGGACTCAGACTTGTTAGGTTGTTATGTGCCATCAAATTGGAATTAACTCATAACTGACTCTCCAATGGATTTTCAGAGGCTATAAATTACCTAAGAGGAGACTGCCCATTTTTCTCCCATGAAGCTACTTGTGGATTCAAGGTTGAGTTGGAAGCATATTCAATATGCTTTATCAACATCATAATTCAAATTAGTTAACTTCAGTCTTTCTTATTCATTCATTATTCAGCTTCTTAATGCATAAGAGGCAATTGAAAACAGCATAGTGTGTGTGAGTCAAGTGTGTCACAACCCTACAGGTGACCTTAACAAGGTCTCTTGCAGCAGATTTGCTCAATGTGATATGTCATCTGATTCTATTGGAGGTTTTCCTTTTGTTTTGTTTTTGATACTTCTGGTCAACTGATGGAAGAAATCCATATTTGTTCCCATCCCCAAGAAAGGTGATCAAACAGAATGTGGAGATTATCAAACAATATCATTAATATAACATGCAAGCAAAATATTGTTGAAGATCATCCAAAAAGAGTTACCACAGTACATTGACAGAGAGCTGCCAGAAGGTGAAACTGGGGTAAGAAAGGCTACGGCACCAGGGATATTATTGTTGATGTCAGATAGATCTTGGATAAAAGCAGCAAATATTGTTGTTGTTGATTTCTGTTGAGTCGAGCATGACTCATAGTGATCCTATGAGCAAAAGGCCTGAAACTATTCTGTAACTATGAGCATTTATCAAAGTTCATAGAGTTTCTAGAGGCAAATTGTTTAGGAAGTGGTACCATGTGTTTTATTGATTATGCAAAGGCCTTTAACTTTACTGCGTAGATCACAACAAACTATGGCTAACCTTAAGAAGAATGAGAATTCCAGAACAGTTACTTTTAACTATGTTTACATGAAATCTTTACTAAGACCAAGAAACTATTGTCCAATAAAACAAGGGAACACTGTATAGTTTTAAATGGAAAAAAAAATTGTGCTTCAGGGCTGTATCCTTTCTCTATTGCTATTCAATGTGTAAGCTGAGCATATCATTTAAGAAGTTGGAATTTATGAACAAGTGTGTGGTATCAGGATTAAAGGAAAGTTTATCAACAATCTGCATTATGCAAATGACACAGGACCTTGAAAGTACTTGCTGCAGAAGATCAAGGAGAATCACAGCCTTCATTATGGATTACATCTTAACACCAAGAAAACAAAAATCCTCACCACTAGGCTGATTGACAACATCATGATTGTTGTAGAAAAGATTGCACAAATTGTCAACAATTTCACCTTGCTTGGATCTGCCTTTGGTCAAAGTCAAGAGATGGGGAGATGTATACTATTGTCCTGAAGAGCCATGATACCAATTTTAAAAACCAAGGTGCACTGGATTCGAGCCACAGTCTTACAGTCACCTGCTATACATCTGAGAGCTAGACAATGAATGACAGGAGAAAAATGGATGCATTCGTGTTGTGGTGCTGCAGAAAAGTGCTGAAGATCTCATGGACTGCAAAAAGAACAAACAAATATGTCCTAGAGAAAGTACAGCCACAGCATTCCTTGGAGCCAAAAATGGTGAAGCTTTGTCTCACATATTTTGTATGCTGTGTTAGAATAGGCTATCCCTTGGAGTGGGATATCATGCTTGGAAGGTGGAAGGTCAGCAAAATAGAGGAAGATATGCAATGAGATGACAGTATTTTCAGCCATGGGCTCAAATACGTTCAGGATGATAAAGATGGCTCAAGATAGAACAGAGTTCAGATCATTTGTTCATAGGGCTACTATAAATTGTACTTGATTCAATGGCACTTGATAACAACAACAGTTCCTTCCATGGGCATTACAGTTTATCCAACCAAAATTAAATCTCTGACAACATCTGTTATTTTTCTTAGTTTCCTCATAGTTTTGCTTATTGGTACAGCTGTTGGAATTTTTGCTACCTTTATGTCATGGTTTTATAGATGCTAAATACTATAGTCTTCTATCTTCATCAGTGTTTCAAGCAAAGTTATGTCATTTGCATATCACAAATTATTAAGTCCTCTTCCCAATTTTGATATTGAGTTCTCCATATAACCAAGCATCTTATTTGTTCAGCTTACTTATTCATATGTAAGATATATGTTTTTTCACAGCTGGCCCTGCAAAGGGTTTTCAGAGGTTGTAAATCACAAAGGAAGAGATTGTCCGTCTTCTTTCTGAGGCAGCTGGTGTATTTGAACTGTGTGGCTTTGGACTGGCAGCACAACTTACCACTAGGCACCAGAGCTCTCTGTGGCATTTGTTCTTGTTGTTGTGTGCTGTCGAGTTGGAACTAACCCATAGCTGACCCTCCAGTGGGTTTCCAGAGGCAGGAATCACCCTGGAGACCGCCCATCCTGTGGGACTGGTGGACTTGGACTGCAGGCCATTGAGATTGCAGGGCAGCTTCTCACGACGAGGCCACCAGAGCTTCCTGAGGCATTACTTGGTAGGTTCAATCTACCCATGCAGTTACCTTTCAGGTACTAGTCAAGTAGATAACCCTATGTGCCATTCCATAAAATGCGAATCATTTCA
Source organism: Elephantulus edwardii (assembly GCF_000299155.1). Taxonomy (NCBI): domain Eukaryota; kingdom Metazoa; phylum Chordata; class Mammalia; order Macroscelidea; family Macroscelididae; genus Elephantulus; species Elephantulus edwardii. The sequence goes on along the minus strand of NW_006399782.1, from coordinate 20,741,325 downwards.
ATAAGTCTTATTTTTATGAGTTATCTGTCAATATGCTGTGCTGAGTTAATCTGAGTTTGCTGTGATGCTGACCCTTGTGTCTTTGTGCCATTGGGGTGTCAAATGTCATAACAGTTACCCATGGTGGACAGTGTTTGTTGGAGCTCCCAGTTTAAGACAGGTTTGGAAGCAGGAGTAGCATCCTTTTAAACAGCATGCTTCTGGGATCTCTAGGAACTTTGATAAATGTCAATAGTTATAGAAAGGCTTTAGGCCTTTGATTCATAGAGTCGTTATGAGTCATGCTTGACTCACTGGCAGTCAGTAACAACAACAACTAGAACTTTTATTTTTTTTAATAAAATTTTACTTGTAATTTTAACAAATGTTTGCAAAGAAGTTAGATTTTCATTCATTCGTTCACTGTTGCATTATCTAGAACTTTTAATCTTCCATAGTCTGTCTCTGTGTGTGAGTGTGTGCGTGCATGCGTGTTTGTGTGTGTGTGTCTCATTTTCCTGGCTACAGAGTCCCTATTTCATACAAGAAAACACATAACCTCTTCAAATTGGTAATGAAAAAACACAAAATATAAAATAAAATTTTCTGAATCTTAGATTTGAATCATAATTCAACTGTTTGCTAAATTGGCAAATTCAAATAATCTCATTAGGCATCAGCATTATTAACCTCTTCTAAAATGCCTTTATGAATTTTTTTTTAAAAAGGAGCAAAATCTTTTATATATCTTACTACCATAGTCCTAGCTGACACTTTGGCTGGTTTTTGGCGACATTAAATCATGCAGGAGCAGACTTATCATCTTTCTCCCACAGAGCAATATTTGAACTGCCTTTGGTTTAGCAGCAAAATCCCACATGCTTTGGGCACGTGCAGGGTTGTTTGGTCCTTTGAGAAGGCCATCATACTTGGAGGGGTAGAGGGACAGCACAAGAGAGGAAGATTGATAGTGACTGAGGTCACTGGGGCGTGGAATCAACTGGGACTCACAGTAACCTTATAAGCAATGGATCTGAATCCTGCCCTAGCCTGTGCCATCTTCACCTTCTCTGACATACATGAGCTCATTGTTACTGTCATCATCGAGTGTCAACCCATTTTGTTGAGGTTCTTCCTTTCTTTCTGTGACCATTCTACCTTTCCCAGCATGATGTCCTTCTCCAAGAACTGGTTCCTTCAGACAGAATACCCAGAATATTTTGAGATGAAGTTTCACCACCTTTGCCTCCAAGTATTACCCTGGTTGCACTTTTTCCAAGACATATTTGTTCTTTTGCCAATCCATGGGATATTCAGTACCATTCTCCAGCATCACAGTACAAAGGCATTGTTTCATCTTCTGTCATCCTTAGTCATTGTTCAACTTTCAGATAGATAGCAAATAATTAAGAAGACCATGGATTGGATAAAGTGCACCCTAGTTTTTAAACTGCCATTTACTTACTCTTCTTTCTTTTCATAATAAAGTCAGCTGTCGCTTTTTCTAGAACATGTGTAAAAGATCCATTGATTCATGGCTGACATCTCTGTAAGGACACTGCCCTTGTTAGTGACTACGACAACACGTGTGCAAAACAGAACTGTTTCAAAGGGTTTTGAAGACTTCTTTCCAGAAGGATACCCCTACTACACCTGTCTTCCAAGACACCTCCATGTGGGAATGAGTCTCCAAACTTTCAGCTCTTAGTTAAGTGCTTAACAATTTGCACCACCTAGAAAGTCCTATGCGTAGACTTTAATGATCCACAAAGAACTGGAAATAACATAGACCTTTTGTGCTAATGTCAGAGGAAAAAAGAAAGACAAAGAATAAAACACTGGTCAAAAGTTTTATTAATGGTGTCACTGGATTCTTATGAAGAAAAGAGAAATTTAGGGAATATGAGGGGTGGAGTAGAAAGACTAATTCTTGGTGAATACATTTTTTTGTTGTCGTTAGTCACAGTTTTAAAAGATATTTCTATACCTCTACAGGGAAAATATAGATTATATGAATATAATAAAATTATTTCATATTAAGAACATCTGAGAGTACTTTTTCACTGTTTGAAATTAATTTCTTAGGAACTCTAATAATTGTATGAAACCCACCATCACAGAATTGATTCCAACTACTTACAACCCTCTACTAGTTTTTTGACGCTCTAAATATTTACAGGAGACGACTTCCCATCTTTCTCCCATACAGCAGCTGGTGGATTTGAACTGCTGACTTGTTAGTTTGCACAATAATATGATGCACTAAACCATGTTGTTGTTGTTGTTATGTGCCGTCGAGTCGTTTGTGACTCATAGCGACCCTATGCACAACAGCCCTAAACCCTGCTCTATCCTGCGCCAACCGCACTGCCTTTGACACACCCATCCCTATTACCCCAGTCACCAAATCAATCCATCTCATAGAGGGCCTTCCCCTCCTGCGCTGTCCTTCCACCCTCCCAAGCATGATTTCCCTCTCCAAGGACCTGTCCCTCCTGGCAACATGTCCAAAGTATGTCAGACGAAGCCCCAGAATCCTTGCCTCCAAGGAGTAGCTTGGTTTAATCCTCTCCAAGATGAATCTGTTTGTTTTCCTGGCAGTCCATGGTACGAATAGTACCTGTGAACAATATTTTATCTAAATAATTAAGACAAGCAAATATACAAATGAGCAATATTCCTGTAAAGTATAGGATTCTTATCTGTTTAAATTGACCATTCTGAGAAGCAGGGCTCTGTGATCTAGTTTGAGGTTTTCTGGATTCAAGAATTACAAATCGTTAGGTTTGTACACTGAAGGTTTTGTGGGGCAGCTCTTTCCCTAACTGATGATTTTCTGCTTAAAATGGACTCTGATTACAACGATGATAGAATTAATAATAGGAGGGATTGCAAGGAAAGGCAGAGAAAAAAAGGCCTGCCTGATTACCAAGATGGTACTGGTATCCCAGCGCTGAAAACAACACTGAAAATTCTTCCCCCTCCCTTGAAGGGGGAAAAAAACCCAAACCACCCACCTCACACATTTCATCTATTAGACATTCATTTGTGTTTAACAAACCCCTCTTTTAAAATGCAAATTTGCCTTGTGAACCTGTAAACTTCAATCACACCTTATTGTTAATTACTTGGATGTTCTAGAATATGATCAACACTTAACTGATATTGGTAATCTAGGAATGAATAAACAGTTCAGGGTGGAGAAAAGAAAAAAACATAGGAGAGCATGGCCAGAGGTGGTGATGGAAGAATTTTGTTGAACCTAAAGATATTCTGCAGTTTTATCTATAAGAGTCACAGTGTCTGGAATGTCACAAAATGAATACTTTTTCTTTACTGTCACTGAGTTGAGACCAGAACAAATGTAAAAGCATGGAAATGGCAAGTCTTAGATATTTAACATGCTAATTGAACTTAATCATTTCTGAAAACTTTTCCAGCTCCTCTTTTCTTCATAATGGGGCAGTCTTGTATTCTGAGATTCCCAGGTTTAAAACTCAATTGACAAATCAATTTTTTTAAAAAAACAAACAAATATGAATATGGTCTAGTCCTTTTTTTTATTGCTTCACTAGGTATTCATATCTCCAGAGATTACATAATATAATCCTATAACCTAATGTAAATGGTTTTAGTAGGAGACACAATTTCTATGTGTCTTAGTAAGTGGCACTTGCAAAAGACTGAAAAATCTGAATTAAAGTGCATCTGACTTAAGCTACTGAAGAATGAAAGGCTCAGAAAGGTAGAGTCAAGGAAAAATAATTATTCCATGGCACCTTCTACAATATTAATCACCTATCTTTTTAAATGAAATATAAATATATTAAAATCTTCGCTGCTAAGAAAAGGGGTCAACTTTCCTGCCAAATGGCTAATTTTAGTTTTTATGTGGTTAGATACATGTGCAAACTATTATATCAAAGCATATGGTTGGAACATGCTTCTTCATGAGGGTTCTCTTCTGAGACTACATTGCCTTTTAGCTGCTCCATGTGGTCTACTTTGTTGTGCTGATGGCTTCTTCTAAATAATTTTCTTCCTTTTCTGTTGTTAATGAAATAAATTCTGATAAGGAAGAAAATAAACCTTCTGATGAAAATCTCTTTCTGACAGATGTAGGCTGTGAACTTACCCTGGACACAGGAAGACAGTAAATATTGTTGCACGTTCTTTAATCAACCGATCCCTTTGTAGTCGATTCACCTGAATGCATTCTAACAAGTACTTTGTAAAGTGATCGTGGGAAAGACATTATTTGTGTGGTTAATTTTCAGTTACCCAAGAAGCACGAGACAAGCTTTTCTTATTACAAGACATAAATCTACACACTTTGAGGTCCCACCAGAGCAGCGAGTTACCATTTAATGGTATCTCACCCATAATGGTATCTCTTCCCATAAGAGAGGGAAGAGGCCTCCTAAAGATACTATAATTTCACGAAGTTAAAATGTAGTGTTGTGGCATGTACTTCTCAGTAAGTCTTTGAGTGTAATAGTTAAATATTAAATTGGTAGAACTGAAATGCACTTCTTTCAAGTATAAGGGTATTGTAGAGCAATTGAAAATCCGTCTTACTCTTTAATTTTTATTTTGTCTTCCTCTTCCCTTATAACACTACTCCTTCTCCCTTACACATTTTTTGCCCCTATAGTTTCCCACTTAACAGTAGGGCTGTACTATTCTGGCATATGCTAAGTTTCTATAAATATTTGTTAAATGCGGAAATAACCATATGGACAAATACTATTAAGTGAAACGTAGAAAAACTTTTGATGAGTCAATTTAATAAATCCATCGCTTTAGAGAAGAAAAAAAAAACCCAAACCAAAACCCCAAACAACCCATACATATGAAAGTAGGTTTTCAGACACTATAAATTGCCTGAGGGAGATGGTCCATTTTCTCCCACACGGCAACTGAATTTGTATTGCCTAACTCTGAGTTACAATGCAACTCTTTATCCATTAGGCCACAAGAACTCCACTAACAGAAGGTCAGTGAAAACAAGAACACCTTTAATGAGATGGATTGAGATGCTAACCTCAACTATGAGCTCAAACACATTAAAGATCATAGAGTTGGTGTAACACTAAGCAAGCCTCCTTCTGATATAGATAAAGTTGTCATGAATTGGAGCTGGGTCAGTGCAAAGTAATAACAGCTCAGTTGCTGAAATGACAGGCTAAAGAGAAAAGTTATTTTGAGATTAACTACATTTTCATTCTCTGTGGTTAATGGATATTCAATAGCATACAGTAGCAAACTCTGTATATTTAATATTAATAGTTTCTAATTTAATACATGTATGTATGCATATGCATACATGTACAACACATATACATAAAGAAAAGCTAGTAAGAGTTGCCCACCCATTTTGTTGTTGTTACATATCAATGAGTTGCCTGCAACTAATAGCAACCTTATTATGTATAATAGGTTTGAATTCTGCCCTATCCTAATCCAATCACACTGTTTCCAGTACACTTACCTCTGTTACCCCAGTTAATATGTCAATACATCTTGTCTGGGATCTTCCTCTCCTGTGCTATCTTTCTACCCTTCCAAGAATGTTGTCCTTTTCCAATGACTGGCCTCTCCTGGCCACATGCCCAAAGTTTCTGAGACTGAGCTTCAAAATCCTTGCCTCCAAGAAACAACTTGGTTTTACCTACTCCAGGGCAGATTTGTTTGTTCTCTTGGCAGTCCATGATATGTTCAATACTCTTCTCCAGCACTATAACTCAAGGGCATTGATTCTTCTATCATCCTTAGTCATTTTTCAGGTTTCTGATGCATGGCAAGTAATTATGAATACCATGGCCTGGACAAGGCACATCTTCTTAGTGTCTCATCTGACATCATTGTTCTTTAGTACGCTGGAAAGGTCCCTGATGGCAGATTTTCCTAATTAATCTTTTGATTTCCTGATTGCTGGTGCCAAGAGTGTTGATAGTGCAACCGAGCATGAGTATGTTTAGAAAGATGAATTGTAGGTGACTCAACTGGTGAGTTCCAAAGGCCATTTATGGTTTGTTTTTATTTTTAAAAATGAATGTATTTTTATATAAGTAATATTCATTTAATATTCATTTGGTTCCTATTGCTCTCAAATGCAAAAATATATTCACAACAAATTCTTATTATTACTTAATATTCAGCTCAAGCTTTTGGGCTTTACTGGCAAATTTGAATAATTTGATAGTCAACTGTATTTTTGTCTTGATACCACTGTCTGAAAATTGGCCTGATTCGTTAATTCCAGAGATGCTTCAGCTCTGTTTGTTTCAGCGAATTGTTTTCTGCTATCTTTCTGGCTGGCGTCACTTTACAATGGATAATATTGTTGAATGTTAAAGTTATTCTACTTTTTCATTATTAATAAGTTTCCTACCCATAGGGCCTCAAAGAGGTATGCTGAGTCATGGAAAATAAAATATAATTCTAACACAAGTAGACGTTTGTTGTAGATAATTTCATAGAGAAGCTAAATTAATTTTATCCATTAAATGAGGATTTATGTACCCATTTGAATTTATCAGGTAATCTCATTAAACACAAACACATTTCTCTGTCTTAAATCTTCAGAACTCTTAATACAGTTAATGTTAAGCACAATTACAAAGAACTGTTGTGTGAAAACTACCTATAAAGCAGGAGGTGTTTCATTCTTAGTTCATCACAGAACACGTTATGCAGATGTGAAGTAAAGAAAGAGAAAAGATGAGTATGGATGAGATAAAAATTTCAAAGGAGTCTAACTCCAAGGCAAGTCAGGAAAGACTGCGGAGAATGAGCAGAATTGTTGAAGGTGGTAGGATGCATTGAAAGAGGAGTCACCTTCTGTTCTTAGGCATCTTCTTAAGGATCTTTACTCAAAACATAGGTCATATCATTTTAGAATCTTTTTCTCACATATTATATAGCTGTACTATAGCTTAAAAAAATCTATACACAGGTCAGAGGAAAATATAAATGCAGTTAAGTAGGAGGAAGGTAGGGGTCTGTGGACCAAAAAAGATGCTACCCTTTCTTTGATGACTTTTCTCACTAGATTATGGAAGACAGAAGAAATGTGGAAAACTTTTATGTAGGAGTGTAAAAAACTGCAACCCTAGTTTAAAAAGAATAGAAAGCACTCCTTTCTCCCTTACACTAATGTTTGTATTTGGAGAAATAAAAGACTGGAGGTGGAAAACTTAATTAGGAACATTTGCAATAGTCAAGACATAAGGCAATAGGCAATGGCAAGGGGAGGGAGAGTTGGTTGAAGATCTGTTTTGGAGGTGGAATTGATAGAACGTGACAAGAGCAAGATGTATTATAAAACAAGAAAAACAATAAATTAATCTCTTCCTTCCAGCAATTGTATAACACAGAGTTGACGTTTATACTGTTAATGCAAAAGAAAAAAGTTTCATTCATTCTTGAAGGATGATGCCAATCTAATTTGCTATTATATTTCTAATCCAAAACTCCATTTTGCTCAGTTGTGAGGGATTTGATCCCCTTAAATTTTCCAAGGCAGTTTTGAATAAGTCAGCTGCCGAAGGTATTTCTAGGGGAACTTGCAAATTATTGGAAGATAGATAAATTCGGTACAATATGCTGATTATGAGTTACATTTAAAAAAGAAAGAGGAAGATTTAGAATCCTGGGTTAGAGTTATTTAGTGATTGAAAGCAGTAATTTCATCTAGGTGGTTTAAAATTTCCCAAGAAGGGAAGACTTGCATTTTTTTTCCTCTTGGAAATGAATTTTTTTTTTAAAGGGAGAAAGCTGGAAATGAAAGTGCGTCATTAATACTTTATACTCTCTCTTTTCCTTTTTCCAACTAAACCTACACCTTTTCCTTTGGAACAAAACTCCTAAGAATAGGAAATGGTAAATGGTAGCTGAAGGTCTCAAAAGTCATAAACAACTGGAAAAAGGTTTTAGGTTGAATGAGAGAATCAATGCAATATGGTGGTGGTGGTGGGGTACCCCAATAAACAAAACATACGAGTTTAGGCAAAGTCCATATAAATCATGTTTTCCATCTTATTTTGGTCATTCACTTTTGTGGTCTTTAAAACAAGCTAGTGAACAGCCATCTGAAGTCCAGCTCTTGTCCTTTTTCTGTCCAGAACAAACAAAAGGGAAGAAAAGCAAAGACACATAGAAACAATTAGTCCATGTGGATGTCAATGTTCATGACCCCGAGACCAGAACAATTAGGGGGAAAAAAAGATATTACAATAGAACCTTCTGGCAAGAGTAGGCAAAAAATGTAAAACAAAACTTAAAATAATAAAAGTGACTAGGGTTAATGTTCTCAGAGAGACTGGCAGAACACCCAAGACTATAGCTTTTAATAACACTTCAAATATTAAATAAAATTCACTTCTGCAACTTAACTTTCACCCAAACAATAGATGGGCTTAGAACATGAAAACCAACACAAGGGAAGTACTCACTCCTTATAAAAATCAACCATTCAAGATTAAAAAGGCAACATTCACACAAGAATAAAGCCAAGAAGGCAAAGAGGGATGGGACAAAAGTATTAATACCAAAGAGATCCACAGAGAGAATTGTAATTAATGTCAGAACAAAATGTGTATGAATGATTGAAAAGCAAACCAATTTTCTTGGTAAACATTCACTCAAAATCACAGTATAAATGTAAAGCAAAACATGCGGTTAGGGCTAGAAGTAAATTTTAAACCTGACTGTCAAAAGAATATACATTTATGTCTTAGAGAAAACAAAGCCAGAGTGCTTTTGGAGGCTAAGATGGTGATGCTTCATCTCTCATACTTTGGGCATATTGCCAGGTGAGGCTCTTCCCTGGAAAGGTTCATCACGCTTAGAAAGACAGAGGACAGTAAAGGAGAGGAAGACACTCTCTAACCTTCACTGAGATGAACTGACACAGTGACTGCAGCAATGGGCTCAAGTGTGTCAGAAATTATAAAAATGGCATAGGATAGGACAGGGTTAAGGTCTGTTCATAGGGTCACTGAATTATATTCAACTTGATGGCAACAAAAACAGCTACTACATATTGTTGATACCCTGAACAAGCTATCCAATCTCATTAAATCAGTTTATTCAGCTCTAAAACATGTTACATGCACTAACAAGTATTCAGTACCCCAGTATCTCTCTAAACTAGATATAGGGAAAGAAACTGGTTAGTGATTGTGACAGTTATAGTAAATAAACAATATCTAAGCCTGAGAGTACTAATTATATTTAATAATCATTGGGCAATTGAGCATATGGTATTTGTTGACATCTAATATATGCAAATTGATAAAACACTAGGAGTACAGTTGTTGTTGTTGTTGTTAGGTGTTGTTGAGTTCACTATGACTCCTTGCTCACCTATGAACAATGGATCAGAACACTGCCCTGCCCAGTGCCAGTCTCACCATCCCTGCTATACCTGAAACCATCTTACAATCACTGTATTAGTCCAGCTTGTTGAGAATCTCCTTCACTGATTCTCGACTTTTCCAAGCATGATGTCCTTTTCCAAGAACTAGCCCCTCCTAACAACAAGTTCAAAGTATGTGAGATGAAATTGTATCATCGTAGCCTCTAAGGAACACTGTTTACACTTTTCCAAGACATATTTGTCTGTTCTTATGGTTGTTGTTGTTGTTGTTATGTGCTGTCGAGTCGTTTGCGACTCATAGTGACCCTATGCACAACAGCCCTAAACCCTGCTCTATTCTGTGCCAACCGCACTGCCTCTGACACACCCATCCCGATTACCCCAGTCACTGAATCAATCCATCTCATAGAGGGTCTTCCCCTCCTGCGCTGTCCCTCCACCCTGCCAAGCATGATGTCCCTCTCCAAGGACCTGTCCCTCCTGGCAACATGTCCAAAGTATGTCAGACGAAGCCCCAGAATCCTTGCCTCCAAGGAGTAGCTTGGTTTAATCCTCTCCAAGATGAATCTGTTTGTTTTCCTGGCAGTCCATGGTACATTCAGTACTCTTCTCCAGCACCACAGCTCAAAGGCGTCAACTGTCCTTCTGTCCTCCCTAGTCATTGTCCAACTCTCTGATGCATAACAAGCGATTGCAAAGACTATGGCCTGTATCAGGTGCACCTTAGTCTCCAGAGAGAAACCGTTGCTCCTGAGTACTTTAGAGAGGTCCCTAACAGCAGACTTTCCCATCGCGATACGCTTTTTGATTTCCTGACTGCTGGTGCCAAGAGTGTTGACTGTGGAGCCGAGCAAACTGAAGCTGTGAACAATCTCAATCTCTTCGCCATCCATCCTGACACTGCCAATTGGTCCAGTGGTGAGAATCTTTGTCTTCTTGACATTGAGCCTCAGTCCATACTGAAGGCTGCAGTCCTTGACCCTCCGCAGCAAGTGCATGAGGTCCTCCTCAGTTTCAGCAAGCAGGGTTGTGTCATCTGCATAACGCAGATTGTTAATAGATCTTCCACCAATCCTGATGCCACAATTCTCCTCATAGAGCCCAGCCTCTCGGATAATCTGCTCTGCATACATGTTGAAAAGGTATGGAGACAGGATGCATCCCTGGCGTACACCCTTCCCAATTTTGAACCATGCAGTGTTACCCTGCTCTGTTCTGACTACTGCCTCTTGGTCCAAATATAGGTTTCACATGAGCACAATTAAATGTTCTGGGATTCCCATTCTTCTCTTACGGTAGTCCAGGGAATATTTAGTATTCTTTTCAACACCACAACTCAAATTCTTTGATTCTTCTTTCATCCTTATTAATTATCTAACTTACAGCTGGTTGTTGTTGTTATGTGCTGTCGAGTCGTGCACAGTAAATAACTGAAAAGACGATGACTCACATTCATAGTCAGAAAAGACCATTTCAAGTTCCATCCTGAGGACTAACACTGTGAGTGATAGGCTACCATCCATAACCACACAAGGGAAGACCAGTTAGTCAAACTATTATTAATACATACGCACTATCAATTAAAGCCAAAGATGAAGAACCGGAGGATTTCTACCAACTTCTGTAGTTTGACATTGATGAAATATGCAATCAAGATACACCAATAATAGCTGGTAACTGATGCAAAAGCTGGAAACAAAAAAGGACAAGAATTGGGAAATTAAAGGCTTGTTGACAGAAGTGAGGCTGAAGACCCTTGCAAATACCTTGTTTAAAAACCCCCCACACAAATGGCAACTATACACATGGACCTCACCAGGCCTACACAGGAATCAGATTGACTATGTCTGTGGGAGGAATCACTGATGAAGAAATAGAATAAGAAGAATTAATTTCTGACTTTTATCAGTTGAAAAAGAAGTTCTGGTAGCCTAATGGTAAGAGTTGTGATGCCAACCCAAAGATATATAGTTTGCATCCACTAGCTGCTCCTTGGAAGAAAGTGGAATGATCTCCAACTGTGCATTTTATAGTCTCTGAAAACCTATGAGAAGGCTCAGCTATGAGTCAGTTATGACTCAACAGCAACTAATTTTTATTTTCTGATCATTTGAAAAAAATCAGAGAACTTAAGATGAATTAAAAATTGAAAAGTTAACTAGATTATTCCTATTTGAAAAGTTATGCTTTAAGGATTTTTTACAGGTCTGTAGTGCTTAGTTGTTTCTACATTATGAAATATATTTCTATTTAAATTTTGAGATGACTATCAGAACCATAAAAGATATTTTTAAGTGTAAAATATCCTGTAAATATATTTATATTAAGTATATTTTATGCTATGGTAAGACTAGATCTAACTATGATATTGACACTTTTATGACATATGACCTGTTACCCTGGTTAATAAGACATTATAGGGCACCATCTAGTTCTTCTGGTTTCATTGCAAAGGAGGCAATATTTTGCTCAAATATTCTATAGAAGAATACCTATCAAAAGGGTTGAAAGTGTGCAATAGAATTTTAAGTTTAGTGTTTCTAGAGCCATTGAGACTGGATGAACTCCTAAAACTAATGCCCTGAGGTAATCTTGAAACAAAAAATATCACTGAAATATTTTTTAAATAAAAAATAAACCTAACTAGGAAAAACTATCTTAAACATTGTTTTTAAAATATTTATATGAGACCAAAATTATAACTCTACAAAGATTAGATGGGAAATTTACAAAGCAGTGTTTTGTAATATGCAACAGTAGAAACAATGATCAATGATATTAAAATAATTATAATAGTATGATATCTAGCATAGACTACGAATAAACAAATAAATACTAGTTATGCAAATTAATAGATTGCACAATATATGCTTTTAATATTTTTTCTTGTTGAACATATCAATGCAAAACATATACCAACTAAACAATTCCTACATATACAATTCAGTGGCACTGATTACTTCCATCGATTGGTGCAGCCATTCTCCCCTGCCTTTACCTATTCATCTCTATTAATTTTTTATGTTGTTGTTGATTGCCTTCGAGTCGACCATGACTCATAGCGACCCTATGAACAAAAGGCTTGAAGCCCCTCTACTACTATGGACATTTATCAAAGTTCATAAAGTTTCTGCAGGCATGTTATAAAAAATCATTATAACTATATAAAATAATAATTACATATAGAGCACTCTGGAGGTTTAGTGGTAAGGGGTTGTACTGCCAAACCAAAGGTATATGGTTTGAATCCACCTACTGCTTGCTCCAAGAAGATGGAATATGGGCAATCTCTCTCCACACAATTTATTGCCTTTGAAAACCTATCGGAAAGTCAGCTGTGGGCTGGTTATGATTCAACAGTACATAGCAACAAAAATCGCTATATATAAGGAATGATCAATCCATGGAAGACACCATGTTGAGCAAAAAGAGGGCATCTTTCACTGACATAATGGCTACAACCAAGGACTCAGGCATTGAAGGGTGATGTAGAAGTAGTCAGTGTTTCAATCAGTTCTAATACAGGGTTGTAGTGAGTTGGAACCCATTTGGTAGTACCTAAGAATAGTGACAAGAATAATAACTATAAGGATATGTATAATAATTATTGTTGTTTTCGTTATGTGCCGTCTAGTCACTAGCAATTCAAAGCAATATACAACGGCCCTGAACCCTGCTCTATCTTATGCCAACTTTATTGTCTTTGACACACTTACCCTCATTATCTCAGTCACTAAATCAATCCATATCTTTGAGGGTCTTCCTCTCTTGCCCTGTCCCGCCACCCTTCCAAGCATGATGTCCCTCTCCAAGGACTGGTCCCTCCTTACAACATGCTCAAAGTATGTCAGATAGAGCTTCAAAATTCTTGTTTCCAAAGAACAGCCTGGTTTCACCCTCTCCAGAATGAAATTGTTTGTTCTCCTAGCAGTCCGTGGTATATTCACTACTCTTCTTCAGCACCACATCTCAAAGGCATCAAACGCAAATCCATTTCCATCAAGTAGGTTCTGACTTATAGTAAATCATCATCAAATTTCTGAAGCTACAAATCTTTAAAGTGAGAGTCTGCTCATCTCCCTCCCACAGAGTGTCTGTTAGTTTCAAACAGATGCTCTATGTACTAGTCATTCAGATTCCTTATAATAACAAGAGAGATTATTTAGTGAATATGTATCGGTTGTTCAAACCTACCTGTGATCTGGAGGAAGAAAGATAGGCAGTCTCTTTACTTTTGGATTTACAGCCTTGGCAAGTGACAAGCAACTCAACTGAGTTTTGCAGCAGCCCTGCTAGCACAGTGTGTTATGTGCTGGCTGCTAACTGAAAAGTCAGTGGTTTGAATCCAGCAGTCCCTCAGGAGAAAGATGGGTAGGTCTTCTCATCAACTGGCAACACCATCTCAGACAATGGTCTCCTAACAAAAGTTTACAGAATACTCCTTGATGTACAGAAGAAAAAGACTGATAGCACAATTATAAAAGGGAAAAAAGACATGGAAAGACGTTCACAGAGCAAGACATTCAGGTGGCCAAGAAACACATGAAGAAATGCTCAAAATCACTGCCAATCAGAGTAAATAAAAGTAAATCAAAATCATAATGAGAAACCATCCCACCCGAGCAGCAGTGGCAAATAAATGTAGGGCAGCAGGCAATAAATGTTGGAGAGAATGTGGAGAGCTGGGAACTCTCATACACTGTCGGTGGGATTGTAAAATGGTACAACTGCTATGGAATAATTTGGCATTTTCTCCAAAAGTTGACCATAGCAACTCTATATTCCACTAGTAGGAATATACCTCAAGGGAATTAGAACTGAGACACAAATGGAAATGTTTACAGCAATGTTCATAGCAGCATTTTTCACCATTGCAAGCACATGAAAACAGCCCAAATGTCCAACCACAACTGAGTGCATTGAGAAACTAGTACATTCACACAATGGAATACTACTATGCAGAACTCAGGAGCAACAATTTCAAAAAACACTAAGTAATTCAGGTCTTTCATTCATATGGTCACTATGAGTCACCTACGATTTGATAGCACTTAACAACAACAACACAATAACAACAACAACAACAACAACAACAAGAGAGCTCAGTTGGCCTAGTGGACAGAAAGAGATGCTACCAAGCCAAAGGTGGATGACTTTAATCCACAGCCCTCAGGCCTGGTTTTAATTGTTTTTGGTTAAACATTTTTCTAGGTTGTATAGCCCTGGTCTGTCCACTTGCTGTACAGAGGTAATTCATGGTTGCTGTGATGCTGAACACTATGATACTGATGTGTCAAATGCGATAATGGCTACGCATGGTGGGCAGTGTTTGGTGGAGCTCCCCAATTAAAATAAGGTTGGAAGCAGGAGTGGCATCCACTTACGAAATAGCTAGCCTCCAGAAAACCTATGAACCTGGAGAAACGATGACAGTCATACAGGTGTTCAGGTCTTTCGTTCATTGGGTCATTATGAGTCACCTATAACTGGATGGCACTTAACAACAACAACAACAACAAAGTAACTTGAAAGAGGCTGGAGAGCATTATGCTGAGTGAACTAATTCAGTCTTTTAAGGACAAATACTGCATAAGATCATCACTGTAAAAACAGAAGGATAACTAGTAAAACATGTATGGGAACTCAAGGAGGGGAGGGCTGAGAATGGCTAGGGGAAAAACCATAGGGCTGCACAGTTTGGTCGTGGTGGTGGGGTTTGGAAATGTGAAGGATCCAGTGAAAAGACGGGTTAATGATGGGCGAGGTCCAATGGAGATTAATTTTATAAAACATAATGCATGAGGGAACTAGGAAGAATCTGTTCTGGAAAATAATGTCTTTGAATTTCGTAAATAAATCAGTACAGTTTTTTTTGTTTGTTTGTTTTAAAAAAAAGCAGAAAAAAGAAAAACCCCACAACATAACGCATGAGAATGATTGTATGAAACACTATGTAAATGAAGATTAGTGTGAAACATAATGTACGTGAACTTTGTAAGCAGCAAACCAATAAAAAAAGAAAAAGAAAAATAAGCCAAAGTGGGAAAGAAGAATAAAGTTTCTCCTCCAGACAAAAAAACAAAAGAAAACCAAAACATTTAATGGGTTATCTTGAATCAGAATTGATTCAGTGGCTTTTGGTTTTGCTGATTGTGTATGAATATTTTACTAAACATTTCATGTACATATTCACAGTTTATACTTTCAAATCTAATGAGCTAATTGTCATTATGTAACTGAGTAGACTTTTGTTATTAAAAGAAATACACCATGTGCAAAATAGTCTTCTAAACACTGATATAACAGAATGGTAACATCTTAAATTAGAAAGTGTCATTTATAGAATTGTACTGTTAACTCTCTTTCTAACTTGTGCATATGCAACAATAATTTTATATTACCCATTTCTCAAATGCTTTACTTTAAAAAATATTTTTTATAATCTAATACAAAATTCCAGAAGAGTAACAGATTAATAAAGGAACAAAATTCCACCTGAAATACAGAGAAAACCTAGAAAACACAAAACACTTTAGTTGAATTGGAATTTGCCCCAATGCAATACAAAATTCGTAAATATAGTAGAATAATGTAATTAACATTACCAGAGGATTATCATTATGTTTCAAGTCAAAGGCAACTTTAGAAATGTTGATATAGGAAGTTTTAGTTGTTGTTAGGTGTCAACTATGACTCAAAGCAACTCTATGAATAACAGAAAGAACCTTTACCTAAATAGGAAGTCTCTCAATGCTGTGGAGTCACAATCAACTCACAGCTGACCACAGCAGGGTTTCAGCGGCTGTAAATTGTACGGGAGGTAATGATTATTCATTTTTCTCCCGAGATGCGGCTGTTGAATTTGACCTGCAGGCCACTGGGTTGGCAGAACAGCTTCCTCTTCAGTAGGCCATCAACATTCTCAAATATGAAGTTGTTAGGGATCTTCACATCATCTATGGCTGAGAGTAACCCTATGAATAAGAGATCTGAACCTTTCACTATCCTGTGCCATCTTTCTGATTCCTGATATATTCAAGCCCATTTTTAAAGTCCCTAAGTCAATTCAGCTTTTTCTTCCTCTCTTTCTCTGACCCTCCACCTATATGAGCATGCTTTCCTTTTCCAAGGACTGCCTCCCAGTCCTAAATAAAAAAGTAAAGCAAACATTATTTATGGTACAATCTTTTTCTTTTGAGTTTGACTAAGTAACATATTCTCGATTTAACTAAAGGCTTAAAAACAGTATCACTTTAAACGGTTGAATAATATGGAGCTAAATATAATAATCTTCACTAAGTTTTAAGAGTTCCACAGTTCAAAACTTTAACTTATGCCCACTCATTTCCTATAGTCTCCAAATAATACAATAGCTTAATTATCCCACAAGATAATCTGGCAGAGGAGCCAAAGCAGATTTATTATTTTTTCACTATTACTTTACTTCAGGGTGAGGAATACACTATGAACTATAAAGAAAAAAAAAGGAATTTCAATTTATTTTGGCCATAAAAATTTTTAATATTAATTGTCTTTCTGCCTAAACACAAAATGTTACCGGTCTATCAGATGAGTATCCCCAAAGTTGGGAACATTCAAGTGAAACTTATAAAATAAGATACGTATTCTCCAAAAATTCCAACTGTTGAGAAGCGGATTACACACAAAGCGGCTATTAAAAGTGAAGTATCAGTATAAAACTTTCTGCGTTCATTTAAAAAGAGAATGTGGAATTCCATGAGAGAGATTTCTTTTCTAAAGAAACCACTAACTACTATAGACCACATAACCTAAAAATAAAGAGTGCAAAACAGACTCAGATCTCCCTTTAGTGACTCATCGTGTGTGCTTCATCAGGATGAACTTCCTCTTTCAGAGGATTACCACAGGTATATATCTCCTAGTGGCAAGAGGCTACACAGAAATCCCAAAGGCAGTCTGAACCCTTCAGCTGCTATCCAGGAGAAAGATGTGTCATCTTCTCCTTCTACACCATTTTCTGCCTCTGAAAACCTGCTAGAGGGTCACCTCAGAGTCAGTATGTATAAAATTGTATATATTGCCATCCAATCTGAATCAACTTATAACTGGTTCTCTAGAAGGTTTTCATAGGCTGTAAATCACACAGGAGGACACTGCCCATCTTTCCATCACAGAGGAGCTAGCAGATTTAAATGGCCTGCCTTTGTATTAGTAAGGCAAGTCCTTATGCACTAGGCCACAAGATTTTACACAGACACATATATATGTAGGGTTTTCATATATGTACGGTGTCAGAACCTTTGAAAAGTGGCCATTTTTTAGCCATTGTGTTAACCCTTTGGGGGCATGATCCCCAGCTGCCTTAACTGCAAACATATGGTCTTGCAAATCATCAAAAGCTATGAAACCAATATCAGAGAGCACTTTCCACACTGACAGAGGGTGGTGACAGTGGTGGAGAAGTTGTGAAGAGACTGTGGCAAGGTATTACTAGAGGAATGTTGGAGGTAAAGGCTACAACTAAAGGTTTTTCTTGCTAGAAGATTGAAGGAAAAGCTGACATATAACTGGTCTGAGATAAAGTTTGCTGGACGATTAAGGAAACCAATGGCCTCCTGCACTTGTCCTATTGAACTGAACCTGGGTTTTACTAATTGAGGAATTGTGCCTTGTTAATCTGGCTTGGGACTGCTGCACTAAACCTGGACTTGCATTTGATCATTCCTTGCCTCCCTCATTCTCCAATCTATGTGCCTAATAAACCCTACAACTTTTAGTAAAGCTTGTGAGCTTTCAAATGAACATAAGACCCACTTATTTATAAGAAAAAACAGGTACAAGGAGCATGTGAGATGGCATGTCTGACTATGTAGTTATTTGTATGGTGCTATAAAACCAAGTCTCTCATTGGAGGCTAGGATTTTGAAGCTCAGTCTCACATACTTTGGGCACCTTGCCAGGAGAGACCAGTCCTTGGAGAAGGATGTCATGCTTGGAAGGGTGAAGGGACAGCACAGGAGAAGAAGACCCCGGATGAGATGGATTGATACAGTGATTAAGGCAACGGGGGTTGGTGTGTTGGAATTTGTGAGACTGGCTCAGCACAGGGCAGGGTTCAGAGCTACTGTACATAGGATCAGTATGGGTTGCAAGCAGCTCAATAGCACATAACAACAACAACAGTGGACATTACTGCTGGGGACAGTTCCTCTTTTTGAAGCAGATAGAACTCAGACTAAGTCACCCTTATGCTCCTTTCACAATATGCATATAAATATGTATATTGCATATTATGTACATATATACATATATCAAAATATGCATGTATATTTTCATGATATGCATATATATACATAGATATGCATAAATATACATAAATATACATATACATACATAAACTATTATATTCCAAACCTTAATGAACATAGTAGTGTCAGTGATGTTTTATCTCTAACAAGTCTCTTTCATAAACTCAAATGCAAAACATCTAAAATCACTGCTATTGAGTTGGTTCTGAGTTGTTGTGACCCTCCACAGGTCTCCAAAGCTGTAAATCTTTACAGAAGAGTTAGTCCATATTTTCCCTTTGGAGTTGTTCATGGGTTAGAGAACAGAGATGTGCAGTGTTTGGGTTAGCAGCACAGCACACAAAGACTATTGTTATTGTTGTGTACCATTTAATCAGAACTGACCCATAGCTGACTTTCCAGCAGGTTTTCCGATGCAGGTAACCACACAGGAGGAGAATGACCATCTTTCTCCTGCAAAGCAACTAGTGGACTTCAACTGCGTGCCTTCAGTATTGCAGCTCAGTTTTTTGCCACTAGGCCACAGAGCTTTGCCACAATTATTTTAAATTCATATGCGATAAACTGTATGCTTTTCACACCTTTCATAAAAAAAATAGACTGAATGTGATAACTTCTAAAGTTTGATTAAAGATTTCCATTTAAAAAGTAACAACAACAACCACGTAACAATAATACTACTAAAGAAATTAATAACTGAGCACACATTATGTATTATGTATTATCCTTAGAGTTTTATATGCATTCATAAACTAATAAAACAATCAGTATTTTTTAGAACCTTCTCTAGAGTAGGCAGTATACAAATTTCATTGCCAAAACAAAATCAAAGAAGCAATTTATTTAATTACACAATGGAGCTAGAAAATATAATAGATAGGGTATCATAGAAGATTTTCAGTAAAACTGAATAGATTCTTTCATATTTCTCTATTTGAATCTATCCAGATATTCCTAATGTCTGCTTTTAAATAGGGGAAAAA
Source organism: Elephantulus edwardii (assembly GCF_000299155.1). Classification (NCBI taxonomy): domain Eukaryota; kingdom Metazoa; phylum Chordata; class Mammalia; order Macroscelidea; family Macroscelididae; genus Elephantulus; species Elephantulus edwardii. Next base: position 20,721,691 of record NW_006399782.1, on the reverse strand, counting down.
AAATCAACTATTTTGAAAAAAAAATAGTTAAAGAGAAAACTCCCAGTCTTTTATTTAAAGCACTGATTCTTAACTTATGAAACCCAAGATTGTCTACTACTTTTGAAAAATCATTGATGCATAACTATAAAAATTTAAATAACTGAGAATAGTCTTCAAAGATCAATAGGACAGACAGTTCTTAGAATATGCACTGGCCTCACCCACAGTTTTCAATGCCAAGTACTTTTATCTATCCACACTTTCTTTAGTTATTCTTCTTATCCTTTGATTAAGGAGTTTCAGCATCTATCTGCTCAGAGTACTCCCACACATGGATATTCTTATAAAGATTTAGCTAATGAGAAGAAAACTTGAATGAGTATTCTGAGGACCTTTTTAGTTTTCTTCTTCTTACTCTTCTTCTAATAATTACATCTGTTGCCTATTTTCAGTAAGCCAAATCTTTCATTAGAAACCAACCCAAAAGGCTTTTTTATTTTGACCTTGAAGATAAATAATAGTCTATGATCTGTTATTTTCCTGGTTTTCAAATCTATTGCTGTTGTGGATGACTAAGGGAGCTTTGGTTGCCAAGTGGTAAGGAGTTCCTCTGCTAACAAAGGCAAGTGGTTAAAATCCACTAGCTACTCTGAGGAAAAAGACGTACAACCTCATCCCATATGATTCACAGCCTCTGTAAACCCTCTGGACGGTCAGTTAGGAGTAGACTCTAACTTGAGGGTACTTAACAACAACATATAGTATTCATTCCCCAAGTATCCTAAAAACCCCAAAATGCCAAAATCCCAAACAACCTTACTGCTGTTGAGTCGAAGGTCCTGACACATAGCGGCCCTTCCTTGCATTTCCAAGGCTGAAATCATGGACAAACATTTTTCTCCTGAAGACATACTGGTGGATTAGAACCACTGGAGAAGAAATGCTTTGAGTTAGCAGCATGGTTCATTTTGGACCATACTCCAAAGCACAAGTCGCAATACAAGTGTTTCCCACATATTCTCCTGTGCTAAATCGTAATAATGTAAGTTCCATTGAAATATTTGAGAGAATTGTGTACATTATTAGCATCTTAAAAACTGAACAATATACACAGGATGCAAGAAGTAGTCATGCTTTAAGAATTTCTGATGCACCATTTAAAAATATCACGTACCATTTTGATAAAGCTGAGATCAAGTTTCTAAAAATGAAGCTTGTTAAACGCAGGAATAAATGAATGAAGGATGAGTCAGCTCATTTGATGGAAAGAGTTGAAAAAAATACTTCAAAAGCACACCAAAGAACTTGGTAAATATTCAGTGTATCAAAAGGTGGTTGTCATCTTGTGTTATAGACTGGATTAGAATATATGTGTTAAAAACAAAAAAGAAAGAAACAAAGAAGGAAATGGCCAGGTTTACGTATTTAGCTGAATCTCATGATTAAAGTGTTAAACACTTTAATAAATAAATATCCACTATGAATAAAAGGCAGCTCTATGGTCAGATTTGAGGAATATTTATTGGGATGGGTGGAGAGGCATATTAAGACAAGATCTGAGGACAGCTGAATAAACTAAGCACAGAAAATATTTTAGGTAAAGTAGAACTCTCAATCATAAGATAATACTTGCACTACGGCAGCTTTGCAGTTAAATGTAAGGGAGTGGTAGCTCTACGTTTAGAAAACAACTGGAATTTTTCTTATTGCCATCTTTGAATACTCAATCAGACATATATTCAAGTTGTTCTGGGTTTATTGTTGATGTTGTTGTTTGTTTGTTTTGCACTATTTAAAAGTAAACAGTAAACTAGGGAACAACTAAAACCATTGACTGATTACTAGAAAGAGGTAACAGAAACATTTCAAACTCTAATAGTCTTGAAATTCTTAACTGGAGTTTACTCTGAGCTTTATAATATGTGATCACATAAAGAGTAAATGTGAAAAATTCTGCTTCTGTTTTGATTTTAAATTTTAATTCTCACTCAAGAAATGAAAAATACTTAGAAAACAGTACAGATGGACTGACACAGTAATTGGGGCAATGGGGGTGGGAATGTCAGAGTCAGTGAGACTGGTTCAGGACAGGGCAGGCTTCAGAACTGTTGTACACAGAGTCTCTATGGATCACATACAACTCTAAGGCACATAACAACAACTACTCACAAAAGAGAAGACTGACCAGATGCAGTAAACATTTACCCAAAGTAGCAATGCCTATAACAGAGCCCTATCTGGGCTTTTACGTTACACCATCTTCCTAAACCCTGAACATTCACATTTATTCTCTATCGTATCTCTTAGAGTCAGAGCAATAGGTTGAAAGAATGTTTTAACACAGTCTTGAGAGTGAGCAGGGAGTTGCTAGGAAAAGGGAAGCCCTTCTCATGAGAGTTGACTAAGAATAAGCAAGTATCATTTTTAAAATTAAGATATAATTTTCATAAAGCAATATTCAAAAATTGTAAGGAAAAAAGTTTTAAATAAAATACCTACACCTGATAATAGATATAGAAAGTACCAGTGATTTCTCACTTCCCCTAAACACCCAGTGGTCTAGTTCTTATCATTTTGGTTGCCCTAATGACTTGTACTGGACCACTGGTATAAATGTTGGTGGTGGGTAGGCTATCAGAAGTGGCCAGTCCTCGAAGAAACCACATCACCCTCAGAAAACAGGAGGGTCTGTGAATGGGAGGAAGACCTTCACAGAGAGGGACTTAAACAGTGACTGCAATAGCAGACGTAACGCGGGGGAGACTGTGAAGTGGGGCTGCTTAGAGCAAAGGTTTTGATCTATTGTACATAAGAGTCAGAATCAAACAGACAGCACTTAACAACAGCAACAGCAGTCCCCTAGAAATGTGTACCTTTGAGTCTGACTCATAGCTTACCCTGCAGTGAGTTTTCAGGGGCAGCAAATGACACAGTTTATTTCCACATTATTGAGTGGTGATGTCAGTTTTAAGACTAAGGTGTGTCTGATTCACATCATAGTTTTCCAATTACTAGCTATGCACTCGAGAACTGGACAATGAATAAGGATGACAGAAAAAGAATTGTTGCCTTTGAGCTGTGCTGTTGCAGAAGAGCAGTGAACATCCCACTGACAGCCAAGAGGATAAACAAAAATGTCTTGGAGATGGTGCAGCCGGAGTGCTCTTTGGAGGCAAGAATGATGAAGCTTCACCTCACATGCTTTGGGTATGTTGCCAGGAGGGGCTATTCCTTGGAGAGGGACATGATGTTGAGAAGGGTGGAGGATTGATGAAGGAGAGGAAGACCCTCAGCCAGGTGGATCCATATGGTGACCACTGCGATGGGCTCTTGTGTGTCAGGAAATGTGAGGATGGCACAGGATAGAACAGGGTTCAGATCATTTGTTCATAGGGTCGCTATGAGTCATGCTCGACTCTATGGCACCTAACAACCACAGGAACAAATGACACAGAAGGAGACTCTCCATCTTTCTCTCATCGAGCAGCTAGTGGATTCAAACAGCGTGCCTTTGGGATGGCAGCATAGCTCCTTACCAGAGCTCAACATAGAAACAGGCCTGCTGATATACTTCTGTAAAGATTACAGAAAAGGCTAAGGAAATAAATAGGAGGAGTACAAGAGTTAACGGCAATAGAGGAAAATGGTAACTCAAGCTCACTGTCATTGAGTCAGCATGGACTCATAGCTGATAATCTAGTAAATTTTCAGAAGTTGCAAATCACACAGGAGGAGAATGACCATCTACAGAACTATTATCTCAGCTGTTAAGTCAGAGCAGACACATAGCTGACCCTCTGGCAGATTTTAGAGACTAAAAATTGCAAGCGAAGAGACTGCCCATCTTTGTCCTGTGGAGCTGCTGATGGATTAGAACAGTCAGAGAGCCGCTACCTTAGGTTAGCAACACACTTCCTATCAACTGTGCAGCCAAATGTCCTCTATTACTTATTCAATCCTATAATAACAATGTTAATAACCTATAAGCAGAGATAGAGATAGTTAGCTAGATGATAGATGACAGATAGAAGAAAGAAAGAAAGGGGGGAGAGAGAGAGAGAAAAGAAGAA
>NW_006399782.1:20690770-20717539 GCF_000299155.1 Elephantulus edwardii | reverse complement strand
GAAGGAAGGAAGGAAGGAAGGAAGGAAGGAAGGAAGGGAGGGAACTAATTGGTGAGGAATGGTTACGGGATTCATGCTCACAAAAATATATAGATTTGGTAGAGAAGGTAGATACAGATCTATATATAATATTTATTTATGCTGTGAATATGCACGTGCATATAGTAGAGTGTCCAGGAATCAAGGTTATTATAACATCTTCTTGTCACATACAATGAGTCAGAATCGACTCATAGATGACCTTCCAGTGGGTTTTCAGAAACACTAAATCACACAAAAGACTGCACTTCTTTCTCCCACAGAGCAGCTGCTGGATTTGAACCACGTGTGTCTGGGTTGGCAGAACAACTCCTTACCATCTGACCACCAGAGCTGTTTTAAAACTTCTTAGCCATAACAAAACACCTCAAAGGGATGAGTGACTGGGGCTAGGCACTCAGAATCACAATCTTAGTCAAGGTCAATTGGTACAATATAATCCACAAAGGATTCTACTTTGGTGAAAATATACTGTAGTCTTAAGGGCTTGTGAGAAGTCATATAAGGGGCAACTACTGGTCTCTCTCCCTGTTTGGAGCAAAAAAGAATGAAGAAAAGAAAAGGCACATGGGAATAATTGGTCCAAAGGACTACACAAACCATAGCCTCTATTACTTTGACACTAGACAAACTAGACAAGATGAATGAATGCCTGGCACCCACTGTGGACCACTCTGAAAGCATTACATTAGGTGGTTCTGGATAGGGTAGGGGAAAATGTAGAACAAAACACAAAGCCATAAGAAAGACTGAACACACAGGTTGGATAAAAACTGTTAAAACCCCTAACATTATGACCTTTATTCACGTGAACTTGCCCCATGGCTCATTTTTCAGTTAAACAATACAGAGGTCCAGTAGATGAACAATAACACCAGGGAAATGCACACTCCTTAGAAAAACAAGCATTCAAAATAAAAAGGGAAGCTATTCCCAAAGTCAAAGTTCAGAAACTATTCTAAAGGACAAAGAGGAAAGAGGAGAGTTGGAATGGGTGGAGACTGCAATCAGTAGTATGAACAAAATGTGTATAATTTGTTGAGTGGAAATAGCTTTGGTTCATAACCTTTCACCCAAAATGGAAAGCTGTTCTCTGTAAACCTTCACCCAATTAATATATTTTTAAAAAAAAATCGTTGTTGTTATTGTTATGTGCTCTTGAGATGCCTGCAACTCATAGAGACCCTGTGTACAACAGCCTTAAACCCTATTCTAGCCTATGCTGATCCTACCCCCATTACCTCAGTCACTGAATCAATCCATCTCATTAAAGGTCTTCCCCTCCTGTGCTGTCTCTCTAACTTTCCACTCATTATGTCCTTCTCAAAGGACTGTCTCCTTGCAACATGTCCAAAATACGTCTGATGAAGGAAACTTCAGATATTATAACTAAGAAAACAAAACATTTCTATTCTGTAACAAGGGCAGCAAGAGTCAGAATTGACTGGAGTAGGCTAACAACAGATACTTCTGCCTTCAAATAAGTGGAACTATCCTATATGTCTTTTATGTTTTTATATATTCTTTTGTATCCAGACTGTTTTGAACACTTTTTTAAAATTCATCCACATTCTTGAGCATGTAAAAAATTATTATTAGTATTCTAATCTATGCCAAGATCCCAATTTATACATTTATTTTTCACATTTGTGTGTTTCCAGTTTCAGACAACTATGAATAAAGTCACTATAAACATTCTTAAAAAGTTTTTCTGAGGCCAAAATTCTTATTTTTATACATAACTCAGAGCATAGGAAGATGTTTCATTTTGTTTTCCAAAGTATCTTTTGTACTATAAAAGGTGTGAGAATTCCAAGCAGCCTAATTCTTGCAAGCAAAGTTTGTCAAATTTTTTCAGTCATTTTAGTAACATGAAATATATATCATTCTGCTTATAATTTAAATTTCTCTAACGCTCAATCATGCTGAGTGCCTACTTATGAATATATTGGTAATTCTTAAGATCTTACATTATGAAGTATTTAATCTTTTTTGTATGGAGTTGTTCTATATATTCCTGATTTGTAGACTTTCCTTACATATTCTAGACATGAGTCCTTTGTTATTTGATATGTAGTTATGTACTGCCAAGTAAGAACTGACCTTTCAGAGGCAGTAAACTGCAAGGAAAGAGACTGACCATCTTTTTCTATGGAGCAGGTGGTGGATTTGAACTTGTTGCCTTTAGGTTGGCAGTGCAGCTTCTTACCACTAGGCCACCAGAGCTCTATTGATAAACACACTGCAAACGTCTTATCTGAGGCTCCGTCTTGTCTTTTAACTTACTTAACGACTCCTTATAAACTGAAGGTTTTCATTCTGATGAGGTCTGATTTATGATCCTCACTCCCTTTACTTTAAGTGTTTTATGTCCTTTGTAATTTTTGCCCAGTCTTGGGCCATAGAATTATTTTCCTATGTGCCCTTTCAGAAGCATTACAACCGGAGTTGTATGGAGGTGTTGACTATATCACACATTAATTTTAATGTGCAGGGTGAGGCATGGGTTGAGGTTTATTTTTTTTCCATATGTTTATCCAGCTGTTCATTCACCATTGTTAAAAAGATTTTTTTTTTCTTCCCAATGAAATTATTTGGCATCTACGCTCAAGTCAATAAATTGATCATATATTTAAAATTCATATGTGGACAAAAACCTCATTTGATGTTTCTTGGGAGAAGACCAGGTAGTGGAGGTCATCGTGCTATCATTATCACCATATGTTTACAGAAAATCTTGAAAATGAAGTCGTGTAAATTCATAACTTTTGTTCTTTTCCAGTGTTGCTACTCTACATTCTTTTACTTGCACATGAAATTTAAAGTCCAATAGAAAATTTCTCCAAAATGTAATAAGCATAGTATTGTGCTCTTGACTGAGGTAGTGTTAAATCTATAATGTAGAGAACTGATAGTTTAATAGTTAATTTTTATCCATGAAAAAGGATATGTCTATTTATTAATGTCTTCTTAGTTTTATATAGATAGGATTTTCCATTCCTTTGCTATAATTCTTATTTAATACTTTATATTTTTATACTATTGTTAATTTCTTAAATTTCAATTTCAAATGCAGCATCAGATTGGAGGAAGACTTATCAACAACGTGTATGACGCAGGTGACACAACCATGCTTGTTGAAACTGAGGAGTTCCTGAAGTGTTTGCTTTTAGAACCTCAATCTCACATACTATGGGCATGTTGCCAGGAGGGATCAGTTCTTGGAGAAGAAGGTGCTTAGAAGGGTGGAGGGTCAGCACAGAAGAAGACCCTGAATGAGATGGATCAACCCTGTAATTGGGATAGTGCGGACAGGTGTGTAGGAGACAGTGACACTGACTCAGGATAGGATGGGGTTCACATCTACTGTTCATAGAGTTGCTGTGAGCCGCAGTTGACTTAATGACGCAGAATGACAACTGTGCTCTGGTGGCCTACTGGTAAGAAGCTGCACTGCAACCTTAAATGCATGGAGTGGGAGTCTCCAAGCTGCTCTTTAAGAGAAAGATAATCAATCAGCTCTGGTGGAATTTATAGCCTTTGTGAACTCACAGGAAGGTCAGCTATGGGTTGGTTCTGACTCGATGGTACACAGCAACAAGGACTGTATGAAAATGTGAACTCTGATGGCTTAGTGGTAAGAAGCTGTGCTGCAAGCCCAAAAACATGTAGTTCGAATGCACCAGCTGCTCCAGGGGAGAAGAATGGGAATTTCCTCTCACGTGATTTAACCATCTGGAAGATCAGTTCTGGGTCACTTCTGACTCAGTGGCACCCAACAACCATAGAAAAATACAATCGCTATGCATACACTGGCCCTGGGACCTTGAAAAATGTACATATTGGCTACAGTAGTTATTTATGTATCTTTTAAAATTTCCTTCATTGTTGTTATGTGCTATTGGGTCACCTGCGACTCGTACTACTGACCCTATATGGTAAACAAAACAAAACAAAAAACACCTCAAACTAAGATTTTTCTATGGTAAATAATCATGGCATATATGAATAAAGATACCTTTGATGTTAACATCTCTACATGTATGCCTTTATTTTCCTGGCTTTATTGTATTGGTTAAGAGCTGTAGAACAATATTGAATAAGTATAGTAAAATAACTATGTATTATTTGTTCCCATCCCAAAGAAGGGTGACCCAACAGAGTGTAGAAACTATAGAACAACATCATAAGTTTCACATGCAAGTAAGATTCTACTGAAGATTATCCCAAAACAACTGGAACAGCACATCAGCAGAGAACTGCCAGAAGTCCAAGCTGGGTTAAGAAGGGGGTCGTGGTACTAGGGATATTGTAGCTAATGTTAGATGGATGTTAGCTGAAAGCAGGGAATATCGGAGGAATGTATATCTGTTATTTCATTGACTATGCCATGGCGTTTGACTATGTGGATCATAACAAACTGTGGCTGATGTGAGAAGAATGGGAATACCAGAACATTTGATCGTGCTAATGAGAAGCCTATACTTGGACCAAGAGGCAGTCGTCAGAACAGAGCAAGGAAACACTGCATGGTTCAAAATTGGGAAGGGCGTACACCAGGGATATGTCCTGTCTCCATACCTCTTCAACCTATATGTTGCTGTTGTTGTTATGTGCCGTCGAGTGGTTTGCGACTCATGGCGACCCTATGTACAACAGCCCTAAACCCTACTCTATCCTGTGCCAATTGCATTGCCTCTGACACACCCATCCCGATTACCCCAGTCACTGAATCAATCCACCTCATAGAGGGTCTTCCCTTCCTGCGCTGTCCCTCCACCCTACCAAGCATGATGTCCCTCTCCAAGGACCTGTCTCGCCTTACAACATGTCCATAGTATGTCAGACAAAGCCCCAGAATCCTTGACTCCAAGGAGTAGCCTGGTTTAACCCTCTCCAGGATGAATCTGTTTGTTTTCTTGGCAGTCCATGGTACATTCAATACTCTTCTCCAGCACCACAGCTCAAAGGCATCAATTCTCCTTCTATCCTCCCTAGTCATTGTCCAACTCTCTGATGCATAACAAGTTGATTGCAAAGACCATGGCCTGTATCAGGTGCACCTTAGTCTCCAGAGAGACACTGTGGCTCTTGAGTACTTTAGAGAGGTCCCTAACAGCAGACTTTCCCATAGCAATATGTTTTTTGATTTCCTGGCTGCTGGTGCCAAGAATGTTGACCGCTGAGCTGAGCAAACTGAAGCTGTGAACAAGCTCAACCTGTATGCAGAACAGATTATCTGAGAGACTGGGTTCTATGAGGAGAAATGTGGGGTCAAGACTGGTGGAAGATCTATCGACAATCTGCGTTATGCAAATGACACAACCCTGCTTGTTGAAACTGAGGAGGACCTGAAGCGCTTGCTTCAGAGGGTCAAGGACTGCAGTCTCCAATATGGATTAAGACTCAATGTCAAGAAGACAAAGATTCTCACCACTGGGCCAATTGCCAGCATCAGGATGGATCGTGAAGAGATTGAGATTGTTCACAGCTTTAGTTTGCTTGGTTCAACAGTCATCACTCTCAGCACCAGTAGCCAGGAAATTTAAAGACATATTGCGATGGGAAAGTCTGCTGTTAGGGACCTCTCCAAAGTATTGAAGAGCAATGGTGTCTCTCTGGAGACTAAGGTGCGTCTGATACAGGCCATGGTCTTTGCTACCACTTGTTATGCATCAGAGAGTTGGACAATGACTAAGGACGATAGAAGGAGAATTGATGCCTTTGAGCTGTGGTGCTGGAGAAGAGTATTGAGGGTACCATGGACTGCCAAGAAAACAGATTCATCCTGGAAAGGGTCAAACCAGGCGGCTCCTTGCAGGCAAGGATTCTGAGGCTCCGTCTAACATACTTTGGACATGTTATAAGGAGGTACAGGTCCTTGGTGAAGGACACCATGCTTGGTAGGGTGGAGGGACAGCGCAGGAGGGGAAGACCCTCTATGAGGTGGATTGCTTCAGTGACTGGGGTAATCGGGATGGGTGTATCAGAGACGGTGCGAATGGCACAGGACAGAGCAGAGTTTAAGGCTGTTGTACATAGGGTAGCTATGAGTCAGAAGCGACTTGATGGTACATAACAACAACATCTTATCTAGATCTTAGGCAGAAAACAGTGAGTGTTGTATCATTATGTATATAATACTGTCAGTTTTGTCTAAGTCCTTTATATCAGGTTGTGGAAGTTCCCTCAGTTTTCTGAGAGTTTTTATTATGAATGCATGTTGTTGTTATATGACGACGAGTTGTCTGTGACTCATAGCAAACCCATGGTACAACAGCTCTGAAACCTGCCCTGTTCTGAGCCAGTGTCACTGACTCTGACACACACACCTCCATTGCTCAAGTTACTGTAACAATTCATCTGATCCAGGGTCTTCCTCTCCTGCATTGTCTCTCTACACTTCAAAACATGATGTCCTTTTCCTAGGACCAGTCTTTTTGACAGAACTCCAAAATCCTAGCTTCCAAGGAGAAACTTGGTTTCACCCTCTCTGAGACAGAACTATTTGTTTTCTTGGCAGTCCATGTTACATTTAAAAAATAAAATTCTTTATCTATTAAAATAATATATTTTCCCTTTTATTCTGATAATATGGCAAATTGCATCAATTTATATTATATTCATATTTATTTTGTATTTATATTGTATTCATCCATTTATTAGATGAAGCCCATGTTGCATTCCTGAGAAAAACTACACCAGGCCATGAGGTAGTATAATTTTTATATATTTCCAGACTAAATTTGGCAATAGTTTGCTAGCGATTTTTGTGGCCCAAATCCAAAAAAGATTCTTGGCTCTAATATTCTTGTAATATCTTTGACAGGTTTCGGTATCAAGATTATTCTGGACACCTTAAACAAGTATTTTTCTGAAGGAGTCTTAGTGTGGTCCGTTAACCTTTTGACTACTAGCCGATATGTTGATGGTTCAAAACCACCACTAACACTCCTCAGAAGACAACCCTGACAATTTGCTTCTAACAATCCAAAGCCTTGAAAATCCAATGGCGCAATCTACTTTGTACCCATGATATCATCATAAGTCATAGTTGACTCAAAGGTAGATTGTAACAACAAAATATTTTCTGAAAGAATTTGTGTAGGATTAATATTATTTCCTCCTTAAATTTTTTTAATAGAATTCATCTGTGAAACTATTTGGCCATGGAATGTTTTTGTAGGAATGGTTTTAATAATAAAGTAAATTTCTCTAATAAACACAGGGTTATTTGACATTTCTATTTTGCCTTGTGTCAGTTTTGGTTAAGCTGCATCTTTTAAAGGAACTTAGCATTTTATCAAACCAATTAAATTACTGGTTTAGAGTTTCCAAATATTTTCTCATTATTTTTTGCATACCTACATTATATATAATGATATCCCATCTTCTATTACTGATAATGGTTAGTATTGTATCCCCCCTCCCTTGATTATTCTTGCTAGAGGCTTTTCAATTTTATTAAATTTTCTAAACTATCAAACTTTGTTAGTATATTTCATAAATTTCTGTTACTTTGATGGCTAGTCTCCTATTTGGGGGCTTAATATGATCATGTGTCAATTTCCTTAAAGTAGAAACCAATGTCAATAATTTAAAAATTTTCTTTTTGAAAACTCAATTTCTTCAAAGCCTGTTTTAGTTTCTTCTCACAAAAGGCAACATGTTTTATTTTCATTTAACTTAAAGCACATTATTATTTCTTTCCCCCCCACCCCAGTCATGAGGTGTATAAAGCTTTGTTATAGAGTTTCCAAATGATCTTTTCTTCATATCACATTGTTTCTTTCCACTAGGCCACCAGAGCTCCCTTCCATGAGCATAGTTCACAAAATACTAAAAATCTTAGGACAATTTCCACATAGGTGTGTTGACTCTATTCTGTCTAAGATTTTATTTTCTAATTCCAGGACATCCTCTAAACATCAAGCAAACATGAATGCACTTTCTGTTTGACTTCTAACTGCCACAGTTCACAGAGACTAAGGAATTGGGTTTTTTGAGGGAAAACTGTAACAAATGTAAATCTCATCGAATATTGTTTACTCCAGATTTTGCCCATTTTTGGTCATTTTCTAGTGTATTAGATAGTGGCTTTTTGCTGTTGTATTTTAGTTATTTGGTTAGATTACTGCAGTTTGTTGTTCATGTTATTAATTGCCAAGTGGATTCTTATTCATAAGAACCCCATGTGTGCAGAGTGGGACTGCTCTCAAGATGGAGAGTCAAGGAAAGAGATGAAGACCATCAACAAGACAGACTGACGCAATGACTGCGCCATGAGCTACATCCGTGAGGATGGTGCGTGACGGACAGGCTTCCAAAAGGTTGTTCATAGGATTGCTCTGTGTTGTAGTCCACAAAGACATACGGCTCCCAAGGCAACAGACTTTCAGAAGCAAATCGCCAAGCCTGTCTCCTGAGGTGGCTCTGGGCAAGATCAAACCATCAAACTCCTAGGTAATTATAGATAATTAAAAAAAAAATTACCAGTGTTTGCAATTTTTATTTGCAGAAACATTCTTCCTAAAGTACTATAAGTTACTCCATTACCAAAAAGCAGAACTACCAAAAGCAAAGTTTTTATGGTAGACTACACTTAGAAATTGATTTGGAAAATTGCCTTAGAATCAAAATGTCATTAGACTTTCTGCTTTCAATAGACTGCATGCTTCTTATGAAAAAACTTAGTTTTTTAATCTTTTCTTTTTTCTTTAATCATTCACAATACCTAGAAAAATGCTATGTATTATACTTCCTATAATACTCAATTATACAAATGAGTATTTGTATAAATATGTAGACCTGGAAAATCTATATAAGTGAAATGAACTACAGTTATAACAAAGTTAAATAAAGCAAATTGCTTAAGCAATGTACTAGGAGATTAGTGGTATGTGGTATTTCCCAATATGACAGAGAATTGAAAATATGGTTTAACTGGAGAGGGGTGAAAGATACCATTTTATAAGTAGTATATAATTGTTAATTGCAAACTTGTAGGTCTAAACTTATAATGACCCCACATATAACACACAGTGAAACTCAACTTGGTTATGACCCATTCTCTCCATTTCTACTGTACTCGTATCTTATACCAAGACAAGTATTTTCTAAACATTTTATATAAATTATCTTAATTTCATAAAAATCATGATAAGTCAACTGACACATAGTGCTCCTTCTGAGTTTCTGTAAATCTTTATTGTAGGAGACTGATCATCTTTCTTCCATGGAACAGCTGGCAGATTTGAACAGTTAACCTTTCTGTTAGCAGCTCAATATGTTGTGCACGAAATCCTAATTTGTAGATCACAGATAGTCTAGGTAATGAGGTATCCCAGAGTTAACCTTCAACCATTTCTTCTATTCAGAATTGAGATTAAATTGTTTCACAGCACTCGTCACTTGTTCTAACAATGCACAGCACTTACTAATCTTTGCTCCCATTTTTCACATAACAACTTGCTTCCTCTGCCTGGTAAATTTACTTTACATCCTTCCCTTTTTATTCATGCATCATGGAGTAAGAGGGAGATTTAATGGTCAAGAAATAACTTTGGAAGCAATGACTGTCCACTTCTATTTCTCTTGCCCTTTAAAACTCAGCTTCACGTTTATGACTTGCACAGAGCCTCATGGTCAACCTTAAAACCCCTAACTCAGCGAGCTCTGGTGGCCTAGTGGCAAGAAGCTGCACTGCAATCCCAGAGATGCGTGGTTCGAATCCACTAGATGCTCTGCTGGAGAAGGAGGGACAATATCCTCCTGTACCAGTCAGATCTGATTTGATGGTACACACCCACAAAATAAAAAACCAACCAAATAAACCAAAAAAAACCCCAACCCGTAACTCTAATTGACCAAGTACTTTGGAAAACAGATGGAAGGCTTAATCACTAATTTGTATATGTCTCTCAACAGGATTCTTCTAGGTGCTATGTAAGAAACAAATGAAAGAAAGAAGTCCGTCGATACAAACACATTGCATTTTGATCAGGGAGTCACCGTCGATGGCAGTTTAGTTAAATCTAACTTATCTTGCCAACCTCTGTATATGCATACATTCCAATATGCTACTTTGCTTTCCTCTCTTCTTTGTAATGTTACACAGGCTATTCATTTCAAGGACCTAAGTTCCTATGGTCAACCTAACCCTTTAACCTGGTGAAAAGTTTGAGGGCTGTCTGGAAACCTGTGACTCCTGACAGTATTCCTATCACAAACCTTTGGTAGAAGTCAGTCTTTACTGCCTCATCCAACCTTCCTCACCCAGCTTGTAATCAACTTTTAAAGTCCTTGTACAAAGCCTTTAGGTAATATTTGTCCTTTGGATTCCCAGGGGGCTGTGGTAACTGCCCAGCTAGGAAGCCCTACCCTTCATTATTCAAGTAGCAGCTTGAAGAGTATTCTAATTCTAACCTTCCGTCCTCTGACAAACCAGCTGCATCAAAGACTGTGTTCCCCTGTTTGTTTTTTTCCTGAAGTAGAATCACCATTTCAAATTAAGTCATCTATTGGAAAAGTAAGGACTCTGCATCCAAATTTTCAAAACCTGACTCTTCTGTGCACCACAGCAAATTTAAACTGGATTATGCCTTATGCTAGGCTGAAAACCCATGTGGTCCCCTTTCCCCCTACCTCTTTGGATCCTTCATGCTGTTCAGGGGAAGTTGCTGGCTTTGGAACTGACAGTTTGGAAATGAAGGCATTTTTCTTTTGGGGAGAACAGTCCTTCGGTGATTTAAACAACGAGCCTTGTGATCAAAATAATTCATAAAGGAAAAGATTTATGAAGTGACTTCACTAGCACACAATGCATTTTTTAAACTTTGTTTTTTAAATAAATCTGTCAGTACACAAGCCAAGACAACACATCTGAATGCAATATCAGTGGACACACCCTGAATCGCTCCTCCTTGGCTTGTCCAAGACTGTGGCAGAAAAGGAAAATGCTTCTCTTTGTCTTTTATTTTTCACATTAGTTCTTCCCTTTTTTTAAAAAAAAGGATAAAGTGCTATTTCCATGAGAAGACTTTTAGAAGTTGTGTTTACTAGCCTCTCCTACAAAAAAAAATAAATAAAATTAAAAACCACCATAAAACTTGCTCTTCAAAACCGAATCTTCCATCGAACACTTGTGCATGTTTAAGAAAAGAAAAAAAATACAGAAGTCCTAATTCTAATGAATTCCTCTGGCATGAGGAAGCCGGCTCTAATCTCCCTTTATCAAGTTTGAGTGATAGTTGTGCTCAACCAGTATTGACAGGGCCGTCCTGTTTCTCAGGCTTTCTTTTCCCTCACTTGGAGAAGGATACAGTGCATTTTCACATTCTCAAAGTCTGCAGTTGTTTTTATATAAGAAGCAATTTGCTTGGGTCACGTCAGGTCGAATGGGATGCCTGCCCAGCTCTTGGTTTTAAAGGAAAAACATACAGAAAGACACAAAAACACAGCAGTTTCCTTCATTAAATTCCACTCTACCTGCCATGGGCTTCTAGCCACAATGGAATTTCCCACCCTGGCCTAGCTTAGCCTAACTTTTATTTTTAGGGATTTTTCTCCCCCCCTTAAATCTTATGAGTTTTCTTTCAAGTGAACTTTGAGGTAAGGATTATTAAGTGATAGAGTAATTGCCTGGTTTTAAAAGAATCAGACATAAGAAATAAAATGCCTAGTGACCTTCCACAATATTGCTGGATAACCAACCCTGGATAACAGCCCTTCAAAAAAGTGTTCATAATCGGCACAGCAGGACAAGTAATGTGAAAGTCAGAACTGAGTCTGAAAAGATTAGGGGAACGGCCTCTTTCTCTGACCACTTTCTATTTATTTACCAGTGTATGCGATAGAATTTTGGAGATAAAAGAATGGAGCTGGAAAACTAAGGAAAAGAAAAATAAACAAAGTAATTAGATATATAAGACAGATAGACACAAAGAAAGACTGAGAGAAAGGGGGAAGTTTTTGGACCTCTCTCTCCCAAAAGCCATTCGGGTTTTGCTCATAGCCTAGGGCAACTCATTTAATCAGGTTGTTCATGTGGATTATCTAAACTATTAAAAGCAACAGGGAGAATTTCCCAAGAAATCCAGACTGGGTCTGCTGCAAAATACTTGGTTTAGGGCCTAGAGCTTTGTAGCCTGCGCACATTGTACTCAGGGTCCTAAGGAACATGGCTCAGTGCCTCTTTGTCCCTTTGATCTACCCCGCCATTTGCTGTTTCTTGGCCTTATGAAAGCTCTCGAAAATGACACTGCCTAGTTAACTGAGTCGTAGTCTGGGGCTAAGAAAGATGTAGCTTCTAATTCTCTTTGCTCAGCATAAGTGAAGTGCTACCAAAAGACGAGATTTCGGGCAATGTGTACCCTACTGCCCCCCAAATTTAGCAACATACTTGTCAAAACTAAAAGAAGGCCTTTTCTCAATTAGCCCTCTTTAAACATAGCAAGTTGGCCCTCTCATTCATTATTTTCAAGCTGGATTTTGCATAAACTTCCTTTCATATTTTGTTGTTGCTGTTGATTGCCTTTAAGTTGAACACAACTCATAGTGACCCTATGTACAAAAGGCGTGAAGCCCCTCTCCAACTATCGACAGTTATCAAACTTCATAGAGTTTCCAGAAGCATGTTGTTTAGACGTTTGGTTTTAGGCTTGTCATTTTCTCTTAATATTGTTGTTCTCCTTCACCCATTTTGCTTCTGATCTACAAGCCCTGGATTCCTTGTTAAACTGACTGATAATGCAACCATTCCCTTAGCACCACAGCACACTCATAAACCAGAGGGAAATTACTTCACTGTTGTTTCTAAAACCATTGTTGCTCAGACCATTTCACGACTTTGCCTACTCTTGTGAATAAACAAAAAAAAACTTGTCTATAACATATTTGGAAAAGAAAAGTGCAGTTGCGTGAAAGAGACGTTGTGGAGGCCAAAAGGAGTAACTGTCACAGGTGCCGTGGGTGCTGCCTTCCTTTGCCTGTGCTGTTCCACACTAGCTCTCTCTTAGATGTGATGACTGTGCTTCTTAAGTGGATCCCATCTCCCCTTAGTAAAACCAAGTTGCTTACCCTGACATTTAATAGTGATTTAGAGACTTTAGAGTTCCTTCTAACCATAAAGTAAATGTTCATGAGGTTCTTGAACTTGCATGGGAGGCAGTCTGCACATTTTAGCAGCTCCCTGAGGCTGCATCTGATCTCTTACAGTCCTCTGCAAAATAGGGGATGTTGAACCACGGTAGCTGTGCTGCTAACAAGTTAAGCAAAATCATTACTCATGGTGACAGTTCTTTAAGTAAGTATTCTAGTGAGCTGGAGTACAAGGAAACCTTTACTATCAGTTTGCCATAACATTGGGATTAAGGCTAGTAACCATGGAACTAAGAACACGTAAATACACCAATCTCAAGAAAAGGATTAAAAATTATTGGCGTTTAGAAACTAAAGTACTACTATATCAATTTGTTATTATAGATGCAATTATTTTAACAAAACTCACCTAACATAGGGGCAAGCTCAGCAACAATGAAGGATGTGTGTGTGTGTGTGTGTGTGTGTGTGTGTGTGTGTGTATACACAATATTGTGGAGCTACTTGAATGGGCCTGCAGGGAACAGTTCTGATAGGGCAGCTATACATTCTCTACCCCATTACATGTATGTATACACTCATACACATTTATATACACACACGCAAACAGAGATGAAAATGAGAAAACTGGAGAAATCATGCTTTTTTGTAATAGGAAAAGAAATCCCATTTTAAGCAAAGGTCAATGATCTTCACAATTACTTGCTATGCATCAGAGAGCTTGACAATGATAAAAACAGAGGAATTTATGCCTCTGAGTTTTGGTGATGGAGAAGAAGAGTATTGAACAATATCATGGATTGCCAAGAGAACTAACAGATATGCTTTGTTGCTGTTGTCGTTAGGTACTGTCTAATTGAGTACAACTCCCAGCAACCCTATGAATAAAAGATCTGAACCCAGTCCTGTCCTGTGTCATCCTCTTATTTTGAAACACACAGGAGCCCATTGTAACAGTCACTGTGTCAATCCACTTGGTTAAGGGTCTTCCTTTCCTTTGCTGACCCTCCACCATTCCCAACATCATGTCCCTCTCCAAGAAACACAACATGTCCTAGCAAAATGTCCAAAGTATATGAGGCAAAGTCCCATTATTCTTGCCTCCAAAGAGCACTCCAGCTGCACCCTCTCCAAGATATACCTATTCATTTTCTTGGTTGTCCATGGGATGTTCAGAGCTCTTCTCCACACAGCTTAAAGGCATAAGTTATTTTTCTATAAACCTTATTACTGTCAAGCTTTCTATATTCAGCTTTCTGAGAAAATGCCAAACTGCCTTCCAGAGTACCATTTTACAATCCCACCAACAGACTATAAGAGTACCTATCTCTCCACATCCTCTCCAACAATTATTACTTGCTGTCTTGTTAAACTTTGCCACTGCTACTGGATTGAGATGGTATCTCATTGTGGTTTTGATTTGCATCTCTCTTATTGCTAGTAATTTTTTCGCATTTGTTCATGTCTCTATTGGGTATCCAAATGTCTTCCTCTGTGAAAATTCTTCTCATGTCTTTTGCACATTTTGTAATTGAATTATCAGTCTTCTTCTTGTGGAAGCCCTGTAGGATTTTGTAAACTTTTGCTATGAGACCCTTATCTGAAACTCTCGTATTGAAAATTTTTCCTCCTGTGTCAGTAGGTTTTCTTTTCAACAGGGATTTAATCTTTAGAAAAAATGCCTATCTTTCTCCAAGGGAGTGGCTGACAGAATTGATCTGCTAGTCTTTCAGTTAGCAACATGTAATGTTCAGCTTTATGCCTCCAGAGTTCCTTGTCTTAACCACAGAGCAAAATTATACAAGGATATGGATGGAATTTAACTTTTTTTGAGGAGAGAAATTAAGTTGATGGGGCATGATATTTGCACAGGTATATAGAGAGGATGACAAAAATATTAAAATATATGTAAAGAATAGCTTTACCTCTCTACCTGGAAAGAACGTTAAGCCTGCTCTGCTCATTCTATCACAAAAAGTCATAAAATTCTGACCATCATTAAATGAAGCAATGAATAGAAAGCCATAATTCTCATGTATTAACTCACTGAATTCCATAAAACTATTATTGTACTTAGAGTACCAAGTTCTTATGATAAAATATCCTTGCATCTTCTACAGTGGTCAAAGATTCCAGATATATTAAACTAGTATAAGAGAAGAACTTATTTCCTAATATTGTAACAATTCAATGCATATGAAAAATATGCAAATAAACATGGCTGACATTTCTTAAAAGTTGGTTGCCATAAAAGTTTCTTAATAAATAAAACTGATACAGGTTGAACTGAGTTTATGAACTGGTTATCTTATAGGTCTGAATGTTTACTTCATTTCTCCATTCAACCAAGAGGTTAGTGCTTTCTCTAGTGATAATAATTTGGAGCCTTTAAATTTTGGCATTAACCTGAATGGGCCTCACGTTTCTTTTATCATTTGAATACTTTGATTTTCATTGGGAATTATCTATCATAATTGCACAAGTAGGTGGCTCATTCTAGTTCTTTCCTACTTAATTTTTGCTCACTGCTTGCCTACATCACCTTCTGCATATCTCAAGGATGCACATTTCTTAAAAGCGGTCATAATGCTATCAAGAGTGAGGATCCAAAGCCCAGACACACAGCTTCTTACGCAGATATAGGGCAATGAACATTCTAATTGCCTTCGTAAGCAAATATATGGCAATGCACATCACAAAATCAAGAAATTGTTTTATTTCCCCATCCTCTGCAGAAATATGTCTAATACATGCTAACAAATCAATAGTGGTTCTACCACTTTAAACTGCAATAGACACTCACTTTCCTAAACCATTACCAAATTTATACTGTAGAAGAACTCTAAAACACTTACTAGATTTCCTCCCCCCCTACAAGTTGCAAATTACCTCTGCAGTTAATTCACCAGGAGACAAAAAGATTAATCTCTTTCTCCCCACCCCTTCATGCAGATGGAAAGAAGGACAATGTTTCACTTTTTCTTGGGGGGGAAAAAAAACTCAGCTAAGAGACTAGAGACTTCAAACACACTTTTCTTATTCAACAACCACAGTTCAAGCATCAGAAATTCTGAGTTGAGAATCTGAGAACAGGGATTCTGTAATCCTGCGTTTTCATACATGCTAGAAACTGGTAAATTACTGAAGACTTCTTAAATAAAAGAGGAGGCACTGTCCTCTTCATTTGCAAGAAATGAGCAAGTTTATCAAAGGGATTTCAGAGTACCTGGAATACTTGATAAACTCATGGCTTTCTTTTTAAAACTGCCCACAAGACTCTCTTTAGACATAAGGCAAACTACAGAGAACACAGTTGTGTCTCATTACTACGAGTGGAAATCCCATGTGCAATAATGCTTTGGAAAAAAGAAAGACTATCAATACTTTTCCTAGTAAGATTTAAATACTTAACAAAGTTTTTTGTTTTTTTTTTAAGTAACAAATACCTTGGTATTCTAGATAGCATATGAAATGTTTGAAGAGTAAATTAAAAAGTAGTCAATTTATTTTTACATGACATCATGCTTTTCATCTCAACTTGTAATAATGCCTCATAAAATGCATATTAAGAGTGCTTCTGAAGTGATTTCTAAGCATGGCACAGAATGAGTTTAAATGACTATGTCAACATATGTAATTTCATTATTCTTAGAAATGAGGATGCCATTAGATTTAAAAATAACCAGTGAAAGGAGAAAAATGTGCAACAATGAAAGAACAACAACAACAAAATAATAATCAGTCAATCGAAGCAACCTACTTTGATATGAACCAGAAAAAACTTGGAAGAACTCTAGAAACCCTAACCCACAGTATGAACAACAGTCTTCTAAGCATTATCAAAAACCTCCAACCAGGAGAGAATAAAACAGACTAATGGGATCAAATCTTTATGCACATTTAAAAAAAACCCACCTTCTCCAACAGGGTAAAAAGGAAAGCCACAGACTGGGAAAAAGTATTCTGCAATGACATATGTAATAAAGGACTCATATCTAAAATGTATAGAATACTCCAGTACCTCAACAAGAAAAAGGAAAACAACCCAATTGCAAAGTGGGCACAGGAGATGAATAAACCATTTCACCAAAAAAGACATTCAGATGTCAAACAAATACACGAAGAAATGTTCAAAATGCCTAGCTATCAGAGAGATGCGAAACAAACAAACAAATAGGAGCTATTATCTCACCCCAGCTACAACAGCAAAGTTAAACAGAGCAGCAAACAACAAACATCAGCGAAGTTGTAGAGAGTGGAACCTTTAATCACTGCTGGTGGGAGTGTAAAATGGTACAACCATTATGGATGTAAAGCTGCTAACAATTTCAATCTCTTCTCCATCTCTCATGATTGGCCCAGTAGGGAGGATTTTTGCTTTCTTGATGGTGAGATGCAATCCAAAACGAATGATGGGGCCCTCGATCTTCTGCAGCAAATGCCTCAGGCTCTCTTCAGTTTCAGTGAGCAAGGTTGTACTGTCTGCTTAACACAGGCTAATGATGGGTCTTCCTCCAATCCTGATGCCATATTCCTCTTTACAAAGTCCATTCTCTTGAATGATCTGTTCAGCATATTGACTGCATAGGTATGCAGAAAGGATACATCCCTGATACACTCCTTTCTTGATTTTGAACTATGCAGTTTTCTTTTGCTCTGTTTGGACAATAGATTCTTGGTCGAGATCTGGGTTTTATAAAATCACAATCATGTGTTCTGGGATTCCTAGTCTCAGTGTTAGTCACAATTAACATTGTATTGTGAGCCAAAAGTCAAGTACTTTGGCAGTTGATAAAACATAAATAGATACTCTTCTAGTACTCTCTCCTTTCAATCAAGATCCATCTAACATCAGCAACACTATCCATACATAGTGCAATGGCCTCTTCTAAACATTTCTTGCAGTTCTCTCTCAATGTACCGCAGTAGACGTTTTTGGATAATTGGCAGCAAGGTTTTGTTTGCATGTGATAATAGTGATATTGCTCATTATCAAGGTAAAGGTGAAAAATTAGCAAGTTGACTCTGACTCATGTCGACCCTAAATGTACCAGAGTAGGATTACACCCCACAGAGTTTTCAGTAGGTGCCCAGGTGACATAGATCTTACGTGTTAAGTTGCTAATTGAAAGGTCAGTAGTTCAAATCCATCAGTTGCTTCTTGGGAGAGATAGAAAATCTCCTTATTTAATGGGTTAGTGTTTTCAATAGCCAGTTTTAGAGGGTAGATCCATAGACTTTTCTTTTATATGCTTCTGGGTGGACTTGAACTTCTGATATTTTGGTTAATAGCTAAATATGTCAATCATTTGTAATACCCAGATACAAATTAATAATTAAGGGTATTTTTGTTTTTTAGTTAATGTTAATGTCCAGAAAAGTATTACTATTAAGATGTTATTATAATAAGTGAATCTACCTATGTATTTACAATGTTGTTGTTGTGAAGTTCTGTCGAGTTGTAGACAGCTTATAGAGACCCTATGAACGAAAGACCTGAACACTTGTATAACACTCATCATTTCTCCAAGTTCATAGAGTTTCCGGAGGCAAGCTATTTTGGAAGCGGATGCCACGCCTGCTTCCAAGCTTGTTTTAATTGGGGAACTCCACCAAACACTGTCCACCATGGGTAACCATTATCACATTTGACTCATCAGTAGATAGAAAAATATTTCCTGGATGGTGACTAGTACCTGACCAGACCGATGTCCCTGGCTTCCCCAGTTCCCAGAGTCCAGTCATCCAAGAACTGAACCTCATATCCTCCAAAGCTATCTCCTGTTGATTACAAAAATCGAGAGAAAACACACCATCCTGAAGCCTGTTCTGAGCTAAGGATGTTCAGCTAGTCCTTCTTTTCCCTAACAAAACAACATAAAAACAATCACTAAACTGTACTCAAAAGCCTTCAATTCAGTAGTCATCAGACCTAAAATTGTACTAATGCTCTCAAAAGAAAGTATCTGTTAAAATAAAACGATAGTTACAATAGAGAACCTTTTTAGTACATCTTTAAGAAAAGGTGCTGAAAAATGCCCACTTTGTCTTTTGTGTGTGTGTTTTTTTTTATGAAGGCAATAATGAAATAAAAATTCTTGTGTTTTCTGAAAAAAAATTATTAATGAGATACAGTTGATCCTCAAGTGGGTTTCTGACTCTGTGACTCATATAAGAGGAGATGATATGCACACCTTTCTCCTTCAGAGCAGCAGGTAGATTCAAACCACCAGAGACGTGGTCTTTCCAGTAGCAGTGGTCTCCACAGACCGTGCCACAAGAGCACTCAGTTAAATAATCTTTTATTTCAAATTGCTCACCTCATTTGATTCTAAAGGTTGGATTATTTTCTTAATTTATCATTTTAGATAAATAGCCTGTTTAGAGAATCTTGAAATCCAACCTATCCATTTATCTTCAACTTCTAAGATATTTTTGAGGGCTCCTAGGCAAAAGGTCCCTGGGTAGTGCAAAATGGTTTGCATTCAGCTACTAGGATAAGAGCTAATGATTAAAGGCTCTTTTGTGAAAAAACAATGTATCTAAATTTTGTAAATAAATCAGAGTAATAAAAAAAAAAAAGAGCTAACAGTTTGAATTTATTTAGAAGCACTATGAAAGAAAGGACTGGCAACCTGAAGAAAGCACTACAAACCCGTTAAACCCTGAAACACGTGGAATCAACGTGAGTTTAAAAACATGTTACTTCATGGACCAAAGTGTAGCCGAGGAAGAACTGATGCATTTTAATTATGGCTCTGGTAAAGAATATTGAATATACAGTCAGCTGCCATAAGAAAGTCATTGACTAGAAGCCATTAAAAAAATAGATAATGTAGAGGGAATACTGTCTAATTTAGGAATGTGCCTTAATACATCCAAAATGCATGCAGCTTTGAGCAAACTACTTAACTTTTCAGTACTTATTTCCTCATTTGTAATAATATGCCTATGGTGACTGGGATAATTGGTGAGTTTTATATAATCAATGCAAGATTCTTTTTCTGAGTCCTGATAGCAGCTGAAGTCTGTCCCCTGCTTCAGAACCACTGGATTAGGACTATACATGAAATACGAACAAGACCATGGTTGGATTTGCTCATTTGCCTGTTTCTCTTGTTTTTAATGGAGTGCAGAAAAATCTGACCTGAAGAAAGTCAGTAATTCCCAGCTGGGAATTTTTCATGGAACTGTGTGCTTGGTTTGGTTTTAAATGTCGAGTTGCATTGGCAAGCCTTAGAGTTTCCTTTAATGAACTTATGTGTTAGAGAAAGGGTTCTAAGATTCTGTATAGATGTATATTTTATACTTTTTATTTATTTATTAGTCTCCTTATTACAGTGATCTTACTGAAAGGCAGACCAAGCTGGCACACTGCTATTGACTTAACAGCGAAACTCACCTTTCAACATTTACATGCTTTAAATAGTTTAATAGTTGATATTTTAACCTTAGTAGTAAGTACTGGGAAAATCTGCTGTAAAAGACCTCTTTAAAGAGTTAAAAGTGTTAAAAAGTACTTGATCCAAGTTTCAGTATTTTCCAACTTCCCTACAAGCATAAAAAAGCTGGACAATGAATGAAGAAGATTGAAGAACTGATGCACCTAATGTATGCTGTGAGTGAAGAGTTAGAAATATAATGTCGACAAAAGAAGGAACAATGCTGACCTTCAGGTAACACTCAAAGAGAAGGTACTAATCTTGGAAAAGGTAATGCCAGAATGTTCCTTAGAAGCAAGGATGGTGAGACTTCAGCTCAGATACTCTGGCTATGTTTTCAGGAGGGACCCCTCCGTGGAGAAGACATCCGGCCAACTAAAACAGAGGATCAAGGAAAAAAAAGAGGAGGGCTCTCACATGAAATGGATTGACACAGTGGCTGTAACAAAAGGCACAGCACAGCAAGGACTGTGAGAACAGTATGGTGGTTTGTTTAGTTCTATTCAGGGTTGCTATGAGTTCAGAACCTACTTGATGTCACCTAACAACAATAAGCCAAAGAAAAGAAAACCTTACGGTGATTAATCTCTTCTTGGAGAAAGGAGTATGGCAGTTGCAGAAGGAGGACTTTGCTCCTCTGATTTTAACACATTAGAGGCCATAAGTGAAAAGAGATTACATGCTTCAGAGTAGAATTGTACTCGAGTTTTCAAGGCTGTGACATTTCAGAAGCAAATATCCAGGCCTTTCTTCCTAGATACCCTGAGATGGGATAAAACTGATCCCTTTCTGGTTATTTATTAACTATCTGTACTACTCAGAGGCTCTTTTACTAATCCCAGTGGATCTAGAAATAGGAAGTCATAGACAATGTGGCATTATCCTTTTACAAAGATATTTTGAAATGGTTTATGAAAAACAGTGAGCATATTTGAAAAAAAAATGTTCACATTTCTACTTCTACTCTCTGAAGAAAAATCAGGTTAAACTAAGAGTTTTTAAACTATTCCGGTACAGGAGTCATTCTCAGCTAGGGAGTACAACAGGCGCCCCAAGATAGGTGTGAAATGTAATTTTTAAATAAGCCACAACTATTCTGCAAGTATTTAAATCAGCACTCTGCTTTTGAAGAGTATTGAATAGAAAGACACATTATAAATAAAATTAAATTTGTAAAAATATATTTTAATATGGATAAAACTCAAATATGTGACATTTTACTTTTTAAAGATTTAACTGTTAAATGCAATACACAGTTTCCAGATGAAAGAAGGTGCCTGAGATTGACATTCAGGTGAGGCATGGGGCACCATCAATCAGCAAGATTGCACAAATTTACTCACTTGTTCAATGAGTGAGTTGCACTTTTAATACTAAATTTTAGCTAGTGGTATCAAGAATTAAGATGTCTTGACAGCCGTAAGGAGGGGAAAAACTAAACCCTGTTTTTTCTTTATTCACTCATACTTTAATCCCAGGAAGTTTTTTCCAAAGAAAATATGGATTCACTTTTTATTGACAAAGAAACAAAAGACTTGGACACACAATGTTAGACATGCTATTTTCTGAGATGTCTGTATCTAATATACTCCTTTTCTTGTTTCCATTTTAATTTCTAGACTTAACTTTAGAGCATTTTACTTTTCATTTTAAAAGAAGAGTCTAGGGCCAAAGAAATGGAGAAGTTGAGATGGGCTTAGCTTTCCAAGCAATTAATTTCTTAATTGTTAAATACTTCAAGCAGTCAAGAAATGAAAAGGTATGTGACAATGGGAAAAAGTGTTGTCAAAGACCTCTCAAAGGTGTTCAAGGAGCAACATTGTCAGTTTAAAGACTAAGGTGCATCTGAGTCAAGCTATGGCCTTTTCAACCATTTGTCATTCATCTTACAGCTGGTAAATAACTAAGGATGACAGAAGAAGAATTGATGCATTTGAGTTGGGATGTTGGAGAAAAGTACTTAATGTCCTACAAACTGCCAAGCGAACAGATAACTCTGTCCTGAAGGAAGTGTAACCAGGGTGTTCCTCAGAGGCAAGGATGTTGAAACTTCATCTCACATACTTTGGGCATGTTGTTAGAAGGGGTCAAACCTTGGAGAGAGACTTCATGCTTGAAAAACTGAAGGGTCAGTGAAAGAGAAGAAGATTCTCAAAGGGATGGATTGATACAGTGATCATTACAATAGGCTCAAGTAAGTCACAGATAATGAGGATGGCGCAAGTTCAGATCCATAGAGATCCACAGGGTCTCTACGAGTCATGGGAAACTAGATGGTGTCTAACAACAGCTGAGAAAGTACCACTCCAATTATTTCTAAAAAGCACAGAGAAGGTTCAAACAAAGGAGAGAAGAAAAATAACAACAACCCAAAGCCATAAAAACAAAATAACAGCAATCAAGGAAAAGAAGCAGCAATATATGTCTGACTAGTACAATAGATTCAGAAAAATAATCTTGACTTCTCCTTTCTCACATGCTTTGAGCATGTTGCTAGGAGGTACCAGTCCTTGGAGAAAGACATCATTCTTGGAAGAGTTTAAGGACAGCGCAGGAGAGGAGGACCCTGGATGGGATGGATTGACTCAGTAACTAGGGTAATAAGGATAGAAATGTCAGAGATAGTGAGACTGGCTCAGGATAGGCCAGAAATCAGAGCTATTTTGTACAAGGGTCACTATGAGTAGCAGGTGACTTGATGACACATAACAACACAACAAAAACTAATTAAAGAATAAGAAACTATGAGATATCATCTCACCCCAGTCAGAATAGCAAAATTTAACAGAACAGCAAGCAACAAATGCTGGCGAGGTTGTGGAGAAACTGGAACCCTTATTCACAGTTGGTGAGAGTGTAAAATGGTGCAACCTCTGTGGAAGGTGGTATGGTGCTATCTCAAAAAGTTGCAAATAGAAATAACATTTGACCCAGCAATTCCACTACTGGGAATATATCCCAAAGAGACCATAACTGACATCCAAGCAGATATATGCACACCCATGTTTATCGCGGCTCTGTTCACAATAGCAAGGAGTTGGAAACAACCCAGGTGCCCATCAACAAACGAATGGATAGAGAAGCTGTGGTATATTCACACAATGGAATACTACGCTGCTTTGAAAAACAAGGAACTCATGCAATATTATTCAAAATGGGTGACCCTGGAGGACATTATGCTGAGTGAAATATCTCAGTCGCAAAAGGACAAATATTGCATGGTGACACTGTTGTAAAATGGGACTGATATCAGGGTTGGGGTAAAACTGAGAAAAACTGGATAAATAGTGTATACTGCACTGAAAGAGATGAGGGAGTGAATAATTTAAAAGCCATGTATGATAGGGTATTATGGTTATCACAAGAGTTCACAATTAAGGTTGCATAGTGGAATGTACTTGGGGTGGCGGGAGGGGTGTGGGGGAATTGTGTCCCAGGGAGGGAGTGTTTCTTTCACTTTTGAAAGAGAGGAGCTAACTGGGAGGGGAGAAACTGGGGGGGGGGGAAGGCTGGGGGGAGAGAAGTGCAGCAATGAATGAATGGAAATCCAAAATCAATGTAAATGCTCATTAAAATTATTTTAAAAAAATAAAGCTTAAGAAGAAGAAAAAAAAAAGAATAAGAAACTATGTTGTTATTGTTGTTAAGTGCCGTCCAGTCGCAGGAGACTCAGTGACCCTACGAAGGAGAGTCCTCGACGCTTGGGTGCCTTTCATCCTCTTTTCAGGTTCATAGGGTTTCCCGAGGCAAGCTATTATGGAAGTGGATGCCACTCCTCCTTCTAAGCTTGTTTTAATCGAGAAGCTCCACCCCACTCTCTGTCCACATTGGGTAGCCAACCATTAATGCATTTGACACAACTATAGAATTAAATTTAAAAGTGTATGCTATAGGGTGGCAGTATAGTTTCCAATTCAGAGAAAATGACATTGGGTCAGAGGAAACCTGCTCTAGTTTCTATTAATTTCATAATACAGTTGCCCTCATAGAGAACTTTAAGGAACTACTGATATTTTTTTGTTGTTCCTTCCCTGTATTTTACTGTCTCAAATACTGCTTGAAATACCAAGCTGTATGAAGAGAGGTCCACAGTAATGACATTTTTGCTTTTTACGTGTTACGTTAGGCTTAGCGTGAATCAATGTGATGAATACTACATAGGACTAATTCCAGACTATTTGTGAAGATCACATTATTTTTAAAATGCTTTATTCCTTTTAACCCAAAGAGTAGACATTTAAAGTGGGACATTATCTTTTCGTAATCTTGTTGTTAGATGGAAGAGCGGTATTTATTAAGAGTGACTCTTACAGACCAAAGAGGAGTATTTCCTGTGAATTTAATGGAGCATAAGCTTCAGGGCCCCTCACTTTCCTGGGCCTCTTCCAAGGTCCTTAACTTTATACTCATGATTTTGTATTTTATTCTTAAAGGGGGGACCCCAAATAGCTTAAGCTTCAAGCAAAACCTTGATACACTTTCAATATAAAATAACTTTGAAAGGATCAAGCCCAAAGAGCCTGAAAGGCCAATATACATTTGGAAATATGCAAAATATACCTTTATAAGGACAAAACATACATTTTCTAAGTGCATTCCTCGTGCTGTTGCTGTCTCTTTTCCACCATCTCTCAATTAATAAACACTATCTCCTCACACCATTACAAGGCTATTAGACTCTTTTAAAGAAAAATCTGTATGTTCAGTGACTGGGAATAACCACAGGTTTTTGCTGTTGCTGTTGTTGTTTCTTAAGATGAAAAACTGAGAGGCAGAAGATAATTTCTAAGAATGAAAATGTCTGTTAGAGGTCATTTTTCACTAGAATGGCAATAATTATTACCCAATGCTAAGGGATGTGCGCATTTGAGAAAAAGGAAGGAATACAAATTCACTGGATACAATTTATGGTCATACCCACTGAAAAGGGTGGTGAGTGTAGGCAGAATGTGGGAATTTTCACCACCAATAATACCATGTGTCTGTTTTTTCTGGTTTTTTAAAACCCCAAATAAATCCCACAAGCACCTCTAAACTCTACCACGGAATTCTTACACTTCTGAGAAGTTTCAGAACAAAATAAAAACTCTGCATGTATTAGGTCTGTCTGTAGTTCTTCCTTAATGCCTTGTCCCAGTTTTTGAAGAAAACGGAATAAAAATTAATTCAAGAAGGAATGAATGAAATTACCTCAAATGGAATACTAAATTGAAAAATAATAGTTAAATTGTTCATAACCGTTTCCTGTTAGATTTTTTTTCTCTCTCTCTCTTAGAAATGGAGTAAGAATGCTTCACATAAAATATGTAAAACCCATCCCATCCCATAATGGGCCCACTCATGAAAACAGGAAGCTCATTTAAAAAAGCTTTTCTTGGTTTCCTGACAAAGCCCAATTTTTATTTTGGTGGCAGTACCTATTAAAGAAAGACGTTTTTTGAGGGTTGAGTGAAAAACTCAACACTGCAAAATCCTTAGGTACCTGCTGGATTAATGTTAGTTGACTGACTCATTGGCTAGAAGGAAGAAGATCACTCTGATACCTAGGAGTGGGCCAGGTCCAGAAGCTCTGTGCTTACAGAGGATGGTACCTGGCGATGGGGCGATGGACGCCTCCTGTCCCACAGTCTGATCTCTTCCTGGTCCAGACATCACAAACGAGCTAGAGATTCCAAAGGTAGCCTTTGAGTTTAGTTCATAATAAACCAGTATTTTAAATTCACACTGTCCTCATCAGTCTTTTCTTTATATTTACATCTTGCTAGATGTTTCTGTTTTCCCTTTTCCTAGAAGGAATAATGAAAATAGTATGGTTTGGGGGATTTAAAACTTGGTATCTAGGCTCTGTCATATACTGTGACATGTTACTTTCCAAAGCCATACTTTTCTTATAGACTGAATGTGGACCAATGGTTCTGCCTTATCCTCGTGGGCAAGCATAGGTTGCCTGCCCCCAAATCACCTAAAGTAAAAACTGACTCCAGGTTCCCTTCCTGACAAGATTAGAATCTCTGAGGATCAGGAATCTTGGACTGTGCATTTTAAATCTGTTTCTACACCAAAAAGCAACAACACCAAAAAGAACTCAACACAAAGATAGCAATAAAACCTAACCTTTCAATAGTCACACTGAACGTGAATGGTTTAAATGCACCGCTGAAGAGAAAGAGAGTAGCAGATTGGATAAAAA
>NW_006399782.1:20667494-20686289 GCF_000299155.1 Elephantulus edwardii | reverse complement strand
AATGTTCATTGAAACTAATAAAATTTAATAAGAAGAAAAAAAAAACAAAGGCAAAAAAAAATCTGTTTCTAAAATGCTTTTTATATAGATTCAATTTCAAGTGGGAAAGCTGGTGGTATATTTCAGAGAGTTGTGCTGTTTACCCAAAGGCCAAGGGTGTCCTGTGGTTCAAATCCACCAGTAGTTACGTGGGAAGAAAGATGGACAGTCTCCTTCTTTTAAGATTTATACCCTCTTTGAAACTGATGGAAGAGTTGGAACTAATTTGATGGCAGTGAGTGAAATACTGAGCATAGTTTCAGATCACATCCTAACTTCGCTTGTGTTTTAAGTAAAAGAACTTAAAAAAAAAACACACCACATTCACTGCCGTCAAGTTAGAACCAACTCATTGGGAACTGTGTAGGGTTTCTGAGACTCATCATTGGGTTTCTGGGGCTTAATCTGTAAGGGAAGAGATGGTCCATCTCTCTCCCACAGAGCAGCTGGTGTATTCAAACCACTTGCCTTTGGTTGCAGCAACTACTTAAACTAGACCACTAGAGCCACTGTATGAAATCACTATTGTTGCTTTTAGGTGCTGTCGATTTGAGTGTGACTCATAGCGACCCTCTGAACAAAAGATCTAAACCCTCTTCTATCTTGTGCTATCCCCACACTTCCTGACACACAAGAGCCCATTGCCGCAGTCACTACATCAATCCACCTGGTTGAGGGTCTTCCTCTTCTTCACTGCATTTCCACCTTTCCCAGCATCCTTCTTCTAGGAACAGTACCTCCTTGCAGCATGCCCAAAGTGTGCGAAGTGAAACCTCATTATTTTTGCCTCCAAAGAGTACTTTGGCTGCACCCTCTCCAAGACATACATGTTTGTTTTCTTGGCCGTGCATGGATGTTCATGGCTCTCCTTTAACATCACAGCTAAAAGACATCAATTCTTTTCCTGTCATCCTTATTCACTGTCCAGCTCTCAGGTGCATAGCAAGGAATCAGAAAGACCATGGCCTGAATCAAACACACCTTAGTCCTCAAACGGACAGCATTACTCCTCAATATTTTGAAGAGTTCCCTAACTGCAGATTTTCCAAATGCAACGTTCCTTCTTGTTTCCTGACTGCTGGTACCAAAGGTGTCAATTGTAGATCCAAACAAGATGAAGCTGTTGACAGTTTCAGTGTCCTTTCTATCCATTACGATGCTGCCCATCAGTCCAGTGGTAAGAAACTTTATTTTCTTGACACTGAGATGCAATCCATACTGAAGGCTGCATTCCTTGATTAAATCACTAGATGAACTATATCTGTGAACTCTAACTCAAGATATAAATTCTTAGCTGATGTCATTATTATTTATTTCTCAACAATAATTGCATGAAAGTAAGGGTATAGGACAATTTTTCAAAAACCCTGAGTGCAGCCTTTCTCTTCGGGCCAACAGCATTCTGCTTTATCCTCAGCTATGCAAGGCAAGTTTGTGGGGGCTGGGGCTGAGCTGAGAACTGTTGCACTGGCAGGGCTTCTGCGGAATTTCATTTATGTGACTGTGCGTACCCCACAGGGTGATATAAGGATTAATTCCTATTTGGCAATTTACCGTGTGTAAAATGCCTTGAGCCCCTTGGAGGAAAGTGCTATATAAATGTAAAATAATAATTATAATAATAATAACCTCAACTATTTAACTGATCAGTGAATTAGCCAGAAGATTTAGGCTGCCAAGGGACAAGGCTGAAACCATTATGAGTAGAAACACTTTACATCGTCATATCTCATAACTATTATAACAAAAAGGGGAAACAAAGGGGGAAAATTAAGATAAGTCTATGTTCTAAACTGATTTGAATGACAGAAGATCACTAGTAATGTTTCATGAAAGCCAGGAAATGCAAAAATGACAGCTGCATTGTAATTCTAACTCAGTCACATGTCCTGAGGTTTTATACACTTTGGTCTTTTATTTGTAAGGAAAATATCTCATCAGTGCACCATCTAAAATTTAACATTATTAAGGTTATTAACAATGTTTTCACTTAATTGGACTCTGTCCATAATTCACCCTACTGGTAGATAGTTTTTTTTTTCTATCTGAAAAGTATTGCCATTACTCTATGAAATACCAGCCACTCCATGACTCTGTGTTTTACAATCACTTATCTAAAGAAAATGAGGGTGTGTGTCCACATCTGAAAATTTAGGAAAAGTACAGAAGAGAGCTTTTCTTGCCAGGAAGAAAATGCTCTGGTGCATAAAATCACATGTGCTCAACTGGTCTCGGCTTTTACATTATTTGTTTTACTTATTTATTAGATTCATCAAGACCCTTCCACCAAAAGCTCGAAGGGCTGGACTCAGAACATTCATACAGTGAACACGACTCACTTCTTCAACCACAAAAAGCAAAAAAGAAAAGGCTATAGAAATCATAATGGGCAAGCTCCAGATGCTCAAATGTAATTGTTTACTTAGTTATGCCTCCTTCAAAACACTTTCTAACAACCAGCCCAGAAAGGTTCTTTTGTGAAGAGCAGGCTTCAGGGCCTTGGAAAAGTTTCTATTCTACTTGTTAAAACAGTTTTGATGTGGATGTAAAGAAGTTCTGTACTTTCATGCAGTTAGGTTTGCAGTTGAGTATTTTTAAAGGGAAAGGAGAAAACAGGAGAGGAATAAGATGATGGTACTTTGCTCTACTCTACCTTTATTAAGTCCTAGCCTTAAGCACTGACTTTTTTTTTTTCAGTCTTATCCTCAGTGCATAAAAACAGGTGTAGATAAAAGTTAACAAATACTAGAAAATAAAGTTCATCAGTATAACTCCAGTTACACAACTTGAAATTAATCTTTATCTACAAGGTAGGGCAATAATGAATTGAAAGCACATAAGCACATGTATTAGTAAATCAATGGATAAATAAGTTGAAAAATAAATAAAGTGAAAAATAAAGACCTATAGTTATAATTTATTTTCTTTGCATAAAAGAGAAAATATTAGAAACACAGTTTTGACTGTGAACAACTGGGATGTGTTATCTAATGCCCAAGACTGCAGCCAATTCTAAATGTGGTATGTGTGTAAATATATACATGTAAACACACACCTGCACACTTCTGTTAAGTATATAGGTATTCTGTTACAGCTGAAAAGGGCAGAAGAGAATGGGTAGTGATAAACTCTTTTTCAGGGGGTCACTAACAGAGAGCAAACCCAGTCAAATGTCACCAATAAGAATTTCTATTACAAACATTTTTCAAATCCATCTTTCCTTGACAGGTTTGCCTCCCCTACCCTACTTCTCTCTAGCGAGTACAGATTATAGTCGGTTCATCAGTATAACTGGAATTCTTTGCCCTTGCATCACAGGGCAAGCATTAGTCGTCAAACTGGAAAAACTGACATTATCTAAAAGACACATAATTAATCCTTTTAATTATTTGGTCAATGAATATCATCATATTCTTCTCACAGATAAGGTTACTGTACTTCTCCTCAGCCCTCAAATCCAGACTTTTACACACTTAGCACATCATTGTTGTTTGCCATTAAGTTCTTGCACCTCCTGGTGATCGTAAAGAAGAGTGTAGACCTGCCTCATAGGGCTTCCAAGGCTGTTGTATCTTTCACCTGTGGAAGGAACTGCTGGTGGGTTCGAACTGCTGAACCTTTCAGTTAGCAGTCAAGCACTTAGCCCCTGTGCCGTTGTGGCTCCTACTAAGGGATTTAATGAATGAAATGGATTTAATGTGATAGTGTGAGCTAAAGTTTAACAATCTCAAAATTCTGGGATTTTTGTTGAGGTGTTTTTTTTTTTAATGTGATTTTAGTGAAAGTTCACACAAAGATTGGGTTTTCATTCCTTCATTGAGCACGTTTTCGTCCTTCTGCCCTCCTCTTCCCCTAAGTCACTTTGTAATGATGCCCCGTTCCAGACTGTTAATTGTTAATGCCTAGTCATCCATTCCTTTCAGACAGTTCTTTCCTTGACCTATTCCAGTGCAGTGTTCATTATCTATCTACTCTTTTCCTGCTCCCCCTCCCTATCCTGCGTCGTGTCAATCCTACTTTTATAATAGTGATCTTTATGCAGTATTTTTTCTTTAGGGACTGAGATATTTTACAATGTCTTCCAGACACATCCATGTTGTGTAGTGTTTTACAAATTCAAAATTCTCAATTATTGTGTAATGTTCCATTGTGTGAATGTATCACAGTTTTGCTATCCATTTGTTTGTTGATGGGCCCTTGAGCTGCTTCCATCTCTTTGCTGTTGTGAATAATGCAGTAATAAACATGCGGGTACAGGCATCAGTTTGTATCACAACTCTGAGTTCTTTAGTGTATGTTTCTAATAGTGGGCTTGTCGATTTTGTTGTGTACCATCAAGTCAGAATCAACCAACAGCTGACTCTCCAACAGGTTTTCAGAGGCAGTAATCGCACAGGAGGACATTGCTCATCCCTCCCCTGCAAAGTGGCTGGCAGATATGAACTGTGTGCCTTTGAGACTGAAGTACAGATTCTTATCACTAGGACATCGGAGCTGGGTCAAATAGAATGTCTATGTCCAGCTGTTTGACGAAGAGCTAGGTTGCCTTACACAGTTGTCATACCACTTTACATTCTGTGTTAAAGTCTATGTCTGCATAATTTTTAAGATAGTATTTCCTTGTCTTCAGAACAGACAAGAATGATATTTTCCATCTATTTGATGCTGCTTTCGTTATTTATAATGAATTCTAACTAAACATTGTTCCAAGTAAAAGGGATAAAGCAAAGGGAGTAGCAAGCAAAGCTGGACAGACAATGTGTAAGAAAGAGGTGGCCTAGTGGGTAGAGAATTACACTGCTAAGCTAAAGGTGGTGCCTCTCTGGCTGTTCAAATCCAGCAGTGGCTCTATGGGA
The DNA here is from genome assembly GCF_000299155.1 of Elephantulus edwardii. Taxonomy (NCBI): domain Eukaryota; kingdom Metazoa; phylum Chordata; class Mammalia; order Macroscelidea; family Macroscelididae; genus Elephantulus; species Elephantulus edwardii. The sequence goes on along the minus strand of NW_006399782.1, from coordinate 20,681,394 downwards.
GAAAGATGGGCATTCTCTTCCTGTGTGATTTACCACCTCTGATAACCACTGAAGGGTCAGCTATGAGTTAGTTCAGACTCGACAGCAATGAGTTTTGAAGTTTATGATACCTTTAATTTATAATGTTGGCAAAGACTATTAATATACCATGACCTGCCAGAAAACAAACAAAACATGTCTTGGAAGAATTACAGCCCAAATTCTCCTTAGAATTGAGGATGGTGGGACTTGGAACCAGCTACTTTGAAGATAATATCAGGAGGGACTAGTCCCTGGAGAAGGACATGGATTTCGGAAAAGTGTCAATTAAAAAGAAGAAAATCCTCAATAAGGATTATCTGCAGTAACGGGCTTAATTTAAGCACAGAGGAGATGGGGAGGATAGAGCAGGACTGGACCGAGTTTTGTTCTGTTGCACATGGGGTCACTATGAATTAGAACGGATTCTGCAGCACCTAACAACAGCAAGTGAGAAATACACACACACACACACACACACACACACACAAAACACACACACACACCCCCCACACCCCACACAACACACACACGCTAACAATCTCTTACTGAATCTTTTTCACCTAAAATGTATCATGGAATCCTCTTCTAGTCTCCCATCTCTATCCTATTAGGGTCAAACATTAGGCTGAAAGCAGAAAAATCATGCTTATAATTTTCTAATAGTCTATACTATTTTAAAATTTAATTTAATTTTCCTTTAAATTTTAAATGCTAATGCACTAAAAGGGAAAAAATAAAAATATTTCAGTCATTAATTACAAATTCAACAACCTTAGCTCACATTTCTGGAAGTCTTAGATATTCTAGGCACCACTATAATCATATATGTTGTTGTTGTGTACTGTAGAGTCAGAACCAACCCATAGCTGACCCTCTGGAGGGTTTTCAGGGGCAGTTAAAACAGGAGGAGATTGCCCATCCTTCTCTCGCACAGGAGCTGGTGGCTTTGAACTGCATGCCTTCAGGACTGCAGTACAGCTTCTTGCCACCCTTTACAACTTTATCAAGCACTGTAGTTACTCTCAAACAGAGACACAGAGAAACTAAAAACTTGTTCAAAATCACACAGCCAGTAAGTAAATGAGATAGGATTCAAACATAAGCAGTTGACCCTAGAATTTTCTAACCTCTATTGGCTATGCAGGAATGGCGCAGATCTCCTTTCTTCTTCTATCCTTCCTTGTTAGTTATGTGCCATTTAATCACCTGTGACTCAAAGTGACCCTATGTACAACAGCTTTGAAGTCTGCCATATCCTAAGCCAGTCTCACTGACTCTGAAACCATTACCCCAATTACTGTGTCAATCCATCTCTTCTGAGGTCTTTTTCTCCTGTACTGTCCCTCCACCCTTCCAAACATGATCCCTTCTCCAAGGACTGGTTCCTCCTAGGTAAGTGCCCAAAATATGTGAGACAGAGCTTCAAAATCCTTGCCTCCCAGGTGAAACTTAGTTTCATCTTCTCCAAAACAGACTTGTTTGTTCTACTGGTGATCCACGTTATGTTCAATACTCTTCTCCAGAAACACAACTCAAAGGCTTCAATTATTCATCCATCATCCTCAGTCATTGTCCAGCTCTCTGATGCATAGCAAGTAACTGCTAAGACTGTGACCTGGATTAGGTGCACCTTAGTCTCTAGACTGATATCTTTGCCCTTTAGCATTCTAGAAAGGTTCCATGATAGCAGACTTACCCAATACAATTTGTCTTTTGATTTCCTGACTGCTGGTGTCAAAAGTGTTGACTGTGGAGCCGAACAAGCTGAAATTAACAATCACAATCTCTTCTCCATCTATCATAGTACTGCCAAATGGCCCAGAGGTGAGAATCTTTGTCTTCTGGATGTTGAGCTTCAATCCATATTGAAGACTATGGTCCTTGACTTTCTGCAGCGAACCCTTCTGGTTATCTATCCTAAAGTTCTTCCCCAACTAACAGGCTCTCGGTATTCATTTTATCTTTTGAAAACTGAAATGCTTATTGACACTTTTCTGGTGGCCTATTCTGAACAATATCTCAAAAATTCATTCAAACTCATCACCTTCAAGTCACAACAGACTCAAACTGGCTCCACTGTGAGTTTGGTTGTTAGGTGCCGTTCAACTGAATACAATTCAGAGTGACCCCAAGGACAGTATATCTGAACCCTGTCCTACTCCCTTCCATCCTCGTCTATGAGCCCATTGCAGTGGTCACTGTGTCAATTCATCTGATGCCCCATTTCTTGGATGACTCCTCTTAACAACATGTGCAATGTATGTGAGAAGTTTCATCATCCATTCCTCTATTCGAAACTCTGGTTGCACTTTTTCCAAGAAATACCTGTTTTGGGGTTTCTCTGGGTTTGTTGATTGTGTGTGTGTGTGTGTGTGTGTGTGTGTGTGTGTGTGTGTGTTGTTTGTTTGTTTTAGTCCATGGGCTAGTAGTCAGTCCACCTCTAGTACCACAACTCTTTTTCTTTAGTGATATTGTAATACTCTCTGCTTCTTTCTTCCTATGTAACATAGCAACAGCAACACTATTACTAAAGAGTAAACATCACAACTTAAAAGCATTGATTCTTCTTCTGTCATCCTTTTTTTTTTTTTTTTTTCCTTTTCAGTCAGTATCCGGAGGCTGGAAACTGCACCAAGAATAGATTGCACATTGCTCTCCCATGGAACCACTGATGGATTTGAAACGCCAGAGAGATGCATTGCACAAATCCCTATGGACTACACCAACAGAGCTCCCATCCTAATAACATGGTAGTTAAAAACTGAGGATTTAGAGTCAGATATGGTGTCTTTCTCATAGAGTCAGAATCTACTTATAGCTAACCTCCACTGGGCTTTAGAGGCTATACCATTTAAGGACATTGTCATTCTTTTAGGTGGATTCCAACTTCTAGCCTTTGGGTTGAGAGAACAAGTCCTTACCCAGTAGCCCACCAGAGCTTCCTAATCTCAGGCATCAATAAAGCTTAAGTTTCTCCACTTATTTCTTCCAATATAACGTAGGAATAACAATGATATTACTAAACTGGATGTGAGGGTGAAGTGAGACAATGCACATTAGAGCTCAGCAGAGGATTATATGTGCTAGCTACACTCTTAATGGTTTTTATCCTTTAATAACATACGAACTCTTTCTCAATTAGATTATTTTTTCTTTATAGAGGAATTATGAACAAGTCATTGTATTTCTGTGTTGATTTCCCAAATGTTTAATATATGTTTGTTGAGTGAATGAATGGTAAGACTTTTATCAATGCCTTACATTAAGTGAGTACTTATGTGCAGTGAACACTGCCAAGCATTATTTATTTATGTAATTTTCCCTATAAACCTCAGAAATATGTATAATCTCCTCTTTTTACTGGAATGTAAGACTCAAAAAGTTCACATACCTATAAATGTTTAAGAATATAAATCTTTAACTCTATGCAATTATTAATGTTATGTATCATCAAGCCAGTGTCCACTCACAGCTGACCCGACAGTGGGTGGTTGCTGTCGTTTATACCCATAGCTGACTCTCCAGCAGGTTCCCAGAGGCTGTAAATCGCATAGGAGGAGATCGTTTATCTTTCTCTAGCAAAGCATCTGCTGATTTTTAACCATGTGCCTTTGGGTTGGCAGCACAATTCCTTACCACTAGGCCACCAGAGCTCCTTCCTAGCCTCTATACTACCCTCTTAAAAAGGAATTTTAAAGGAAGTGTTCAACAAAGAATAGGCCTTGACAATGCACCAATTGAATCGTTAATTATTTCTGTTACCAGAAAATTTTTGCACAAAGCTCTAGTGTAGTCTTTTCAATATCATTCATTTATTAGTTAACTATTGAAAAGAGATTATTGAATGCCAGGCACATGCCAAGTACTGGAGAAAAAAAATACTACGGATCTAATTTTTTTTTCATCAAAAGCAATTAAGAACTTAATGTCATTTCACTTAACATCATTTTCTATGTCTACTCTTATAAAAATCAAACTTCTTCTCTCCTTCTTTATCTTCCTGCCCACTCTTTCTTATTCCTTCTTTTAAAATAAGTTTCATAGTATTAAATTCACACAGATTTCTTTGCCCATAAGAAGCTTATATGTCAAGGCAAGGAACTATTTTAATTATATTTACTCTTCATTTTGAGAATATTTCTTTTTCATATCTGACAAAGACTTTTGAAGTGACTAAAGAAAGGCAAGGCAACCTGATTTTTTTTTAATCCTTCATGTACAATCTTTTGTCTGTAATATTCTCATAATAGCCTAGAAATTTTAAAAGAAGGTTTTAGCTGTTTTTGTTCTTTTCAAATTGGAAACATTTGATTTTTTTCTCTCTTCTAGATGTTTGGATTGGCTTTAAAAATCAACAAACAAAGAAATAAGCATGTATTCAACTTATAAAATACACTCATCATTGGTGTATTTGCAACAACAACTAATACAAGCATAGTTATAAGAACTGTATTTTTACTCTCCTCTTAAAAAATATTTTAAAACCATTTCTGCTATCTTAACTTCTTGTTGTTATATACCATCTAATCATACCCAGCTCTTGACTGACCCTCCAGGGAGGTTGTCAGAGGCTATTATGGCACAGAAAGAGACTGCCCATTTTTTACCCAGGGAGCAATAGGTGAATTCAAACTCTATGCCTCTTGGTTGGCAACACAATTTCTTAACAATAAGTCATGAGAACTTTCTATTATCTTAACAGGAAAGAAAAGCTTAAGGGAAATAGGAAACCATACTATTTCTGAAACTCTTTCCCTTCTTAACTCCAGAATTTTTAAATATTCCCCTTACATCTATGCTGAAGGAACAGCTGGCATTTAATGTGGTTTTGAACTATTTATTTATGAGTCTAAAGTGTCATGGTCTAAAGTCAGAAGTCTTTAGGTGGTAGTATTGTTATGTATCATCAAGTCAACTATGACTCATAGCAACCTATGAACAATAGCTCTGAACCAAGTAGTACTATCCTGGGCCAACCTCCTCGTTTCTGACACATCTGACCTTACTGCCACAGTCACTGTGCCAATCCATCTCTCATCTGGGGTGTCCCTCTCCTGTTCTAACCCTCAACCCTTCTAAGCATGATTTCTTTCTCCAAGGACTGGTATCTCCTGGCCATGTGCCCAAAATATGTGAGACAGAGCTTCAAAATCCTTGCCTCCAAGGAGAAACTTGGTTTCACTCTCTCTGTTACAGACTTATTCTCCTGGAAGTCCATAGTATGTACAATACTCTTCTCCAGCACCACAACTGAAAGGCATCAATTCTTCTATCATCCTTATTCATTGCTCAGCTCTCAGATGCACATCAAGCAACTGAGAAGACTATTTGTAAAATCATTGTTTGGAAATTACGGCCTTAAATTGGGTTAAGCGATCACTGTAAAAGGAGGGACTTCCAACAAAAGAAAGATCTCCTAAATGCTTCACTTTAAGTGCTAAATGGTCCAATTATGTGGAATTATTTAAAATGTAAAGGCAAAGAAAAGAGTGTTACAGATTAATCTAGAATGTATGAAAACATAAAAAGTTAACAATTTATTAACTTTAAAGATACATTTATTGTGTGGGTACTATGTCTCTGGCACTTTAATAGACAATGAAAATACAAAGAATAATAAACTGTGTCTTAAAAATTTGAAGGGTTTGGGGTTTGTGCATGGACAAGGTGAGAAACAATACAGGTGAGATACGGAAGTGATTATAATAACTGCTCTCTCTAAGAGCCTATGAGAGAGAGAGAGAGAGAGAGAGAGAGAGAGAGAGAGAGAGAGAGAGGAGAGAGAGAGAGAAGGGAAGGAGGGAGGGAGAGAGGGAGAGAGCGAGGGAGCGAAACTATAGTCTTGAGCCTGTAGTATTGCTTCAGTCATTTTGGGATGATCTTCAGCAATATTTTGCTTGCATGTGATATTAATGATATTATTCGATAATTTCCACATTCTACTAGATCACCTTTCTTGGGAATAGGAATAAATTTGGAACTCTTCCAGGCAGTAAGCCAGTCAGCTTTCCTCCAAACTTCCTGGCATACACTGGTAAGCACAGCCAAGATTGCACCTGCTATTTGAAAAATATCAAGCAGTGTTCCATCTAGTCCTGATTTTTATGCCTTGTTTTTTTGTCAATATCTTCAGTATTGGTTGAACTTGTACATTTGTTACCATTGGTTCTTGTTCAAATGGTGTTTCCTGAAAGTTTTCAGTATTGACTAGGGTTTTTGTTTGGTTGGGGTTTTTTTGTACAGTGAATATGTGTGTCCTTCCATCTCCTTTTAATGCTTCCAAGATCATTCAAGATTTGGCCCTTGGCATCTTTCAGTATTGCAACTAGAGGCTTGAATTTTTGTTTGTTTGTTATTTTTTAGCTTGAGAAATGCTGAGCAAGTTCTTCCTTTTTATTCTCTGACTCTAGCTCTTTGCATATTTTATTATAATACTTTGTCTTCTTGAGCTGCCCTTTGAAATCTTCTGTTCAGATTGTTTACTTCAGCATCTCTTCAAGATGGATCTAGAAGAAGCTGTGGCACCAGTGATATCATTGCTCAAAGACCCTGGCTGAAAGCAGAGATTATCAGAAGAATATCTATTTGTGTCTTATTGACTATGCAAAGGCATTTGACTGTGAGGATTACAACACTCAATTGTGTTCATATAAACTCTATATCTTGGCTAAGAAGCTGTTATCTAAATGGAACAAAGGAACATTGTATGGTTAAAAATCAGGAAGGGTGTGCGTCAAGCATGTATCCTTTCTCCATACCTAGTCAATCTGTACGGTCAGCAAATAATTTTTGAAGCCTGACTCTATGAAGGATGTGGCATCATGAGTGCAGAAAGACTCATCAACAACCTGTGCTATGCAGATGACACAACCTTACTTGCTGAAAGTCAGTGGGACCTGAAAGAACTTGTTGCAGAAGGTAAAAGACTATAGCCTTTAGTGGACAACATCATAATAGATGGAGAACAGATTAAAGCTGTTAATGATTTCATCTTGCTTGGATCCACAGTGAGGAGATCAGGAAATGTATTGCTTTGAGTAAGTCCACTGTCATGGACTTTTCTAAAATCCTGAAGAGCAGTGATGTCAGTTTGATGCCTACGGTGCACCTGCTTCAGGCCATGATCTTTCCGATTACTTGCTATGTATCCGAGAGCTGGACAATGAATAAAATGAAAGAAAAAGTGATGTCTTTGAGTTGTGGTGCTGGAGAAGAGTGGTGAATGTCATCCCATGGACTGCAGAAAGAATGAATAAGTATGTCTTGGAAAGGATGCAGCCAGAGAGATCCTTGGGGGCAAGGATGGCAAAGCTTCATCTCTCAGACTTTGGACTTGTTGCTAAGAGAAGCTATTCCCTGGAAAAGGATATCATTCTTGGAAGGGTGGAAGGTCAGTGAAAGACAGGAAGACCCCCATAGTGACATATTAACAAGGTGACTGCAGCAATAGGTTCAACTGTATTAGAGACCGTGAGGATGGTACAGATAGGATGGGATTCAGGGCTGTTGTTCACAGGGCCACCATTAGTCATACTTAATGGCACCTAACAACAACAATAACAATAACAACAACATAACCTTTAGTATGGATTATACATTAACATAAAGAAAACAGAAATTCTCACAACTGAACCAATAAACATGTTAAATCGACAAAAGGATTTAATTTTACTTGGATCAAGAAATAATACTCATGAAGGCAGCAGTCAAGAATTCAAATGTTATATTGCAAAGAGTTGACAAGGACCTTTACAGTGTTAAAGAGCAAAGATGTCATTAATCCAAGCCATAGTATTTCAATTGTTTCATATGCATGTGGAAGTTGGGCAACAAATAAGAATGACTGAAGAACTGAGCCCTTCAAATTATGATGTTGATGAAGAATACTGAATGTATCATGAACTTCCAGAAAAACAAATATATCTGTCTTTTGAAGAAGTATAACCACAATTCTCCTTTGACACAAGGATGATGATACTTGTCTCACATATTTGGGGCATTTTATTAGGAAGATTAGTCTCTGCAGAGGATATCACACTTAGAAAATTAGACCGTAAAGAAGAAAGAAGATTCTCAAACTGAATTGCCACAGTGACTGAAAAACTGTGCTTAAACAGAGATTTTAAGGATGACACAGAATTGAGCAAGGTTTCATTCTTTTCTACACAGGATTGTTTTGAGTTGAGGATGAATGGTCGGCACATAAAATGATACTTAAATTGAAATGATAGTAATAACTGAATGGGAGATTTTTAACTAATTTTTGATAGTACCAACATGAAAGCGTGCGATTCAAATCTTACGGCTACTATATGGGAGAAAAATGGGCAATCTTTTCCTGTGCTATTGAACTGCCTCTGAAACTCGTTGAGTGGAATCTGACTGGGCAATGTACAACAACAACGCTACCAGCAGACAGAGGAGTCAAGAATGCCAGTATCTAAAATCTTAAAATACAATTACATTGCCTATTTTAGAATTCACTTCTAAACCAAAGATATTGAAAGTGATGTGGTTCTGTATTTTCATAGATGAGCTAATGAAAGAGCTTTTATCTACTACTAAGCCACCAGAACTCCCCGGAGAAAGAGTCCAACCCTGATACACAACTTTCCTGATTTTACACCATTGAGTGGTCCTTCATTCTGTTTGGACAACTGCTTCTGAGTTTATGTATGTTAATGTTGTTAGGTGCCATCATTAAATGGTGTAGGACTCACAGTAACTCTATAAACAACAGATCTGAACCTTGCCCTATCCTGTGTATGAATTTCATATAAACATATTTAAATATTCTAGGATTCTCATTCTTCTCAATGTTAGCCATAATTTGCTATGATACACACAATCAAATGCTTCTGCATAGTCAATAAAACACAAGTAAATATCTTTCTGGCATTTTCTGCTTTTAGCCATGATCCATCTATACTCTGAATATAGAGGAATAAAATTAAAAACCCTCAAACCCATTGTTGTTTAGTTGAAATCTAATCACAGGTGACCCTCTAGCAGATTTTCATGGGACAAGAAAAAGGATACATAATAATGGTCATATCAGCACCAGCGAGTTAAGAAAACCACTATTTCAATAATATGACACACTACATATTCTGTTCTTCCTCAAGACAGTTTCAATTGATTCTCAATCTGGGTTCTACCACTATAACTACCCTCATTCTTTTAGTGTTCATAAGGTTTTCAAAAGACTGTTATTTAGGAAGCAGATTGGCCTATCCTGCTTCCTAGTCTGTCTGAACCAGGTAGCTCCACCAAAACCTGTCCATTGTCATGGCATTTGACACACTAGCAGCACAGCTTTCAGTATCACAGCAACCCCAAGATATCTCAGTATAGCAAACTGACAGACAGACGGCTTAGAACATTGTTCTCCCCAGACACAATTAACACCAGACCCACAGGCCAAGGACCCAACAGACTTTTAAATACAAAGGCCCACCCACTAAGTCCCCTACTGCTTAAACAAAAGGCTTCCAGCCCAGAGCTGGACAATGAATAAGAATGACAGAAGAAGACTTAACACCTTTGAGCTGTGGTGTTAGAGAAAAGCACTGAACATCCCATGTATAGCTAAAAGAACAGACAGATTTGTCTTGGAGATGGTGTAGCCAGTATTCTTTGGAGGTAAGAATGATGAGATTTCACCTCACATACTTTGGGCATGTTCCTAGCAGGGGTTATTCTTTGGAGAAGAACATGATGCTCTGAAGGTTGGAGGGTCTGCAAAGGAGAGGAAGACCCTCAACCAGGTGGACTGCCACAGTGATTGCTGCAATGGGTTCTTGTGTATCAGGAAGTGTGAGGACAGCACAAGATAGAACAGGGTTCAGATCTTTTGTTCATAGGGTCTCTATAAGTCATACTTTCATACTTGATATAATAACAATAACAGCATCATGTTTGTTGTAGAAAAGAGACAAATAAGAATGGCAGGTGCCCAGGGCAAAATTTTACCTATATATGATTATAAAACAAGGCAGATAAGATGGGAAAAAAAATTACAAACAATGAATTCTTTAAACAAAGCAAATGACAGCCTTCACATGTTAATTAAGAGTATACATTCCCAGTCACATATATACACTGACCCGTTAATGATGTGTGTTGTGAGTCAGAACCCACCCAAAGCTGACTCCCTTACCTCCCCCTAGTAGATTTTCAGAGGCAGTTAACTGCACAGGCAGAGAATGCTCATCTTTCTCCCTTTCAGATGCTGGTGAATTTGAATGCCATACCAGTAGGCCACAAGAGTTCCCTTGTCAATGACAGTATTAGATTAATCTTCAAACAAAATTGACTGTGGCATCCAAGTGCATTCTGCATGAACTGAACATCTTTCTCTCATTGCCATTTGATTCATGGCTTTTTTAATAACTGTAAATCACATGAGAAGAGACTGTCCATATTCTTCATGTGGAGTAGCTGGTGGATTTGAACCACTTATGTTTGAATTGGCAATGCAACTCCTTACATATTAGGGACCAGAACATGAACAATATATACTGATCCTGCAAAAGTGTCTATTATTTATCTAGTGCTATTGCAACAGATAAGAAAGCAACAGAAAATAAAAATCTCTTTAATAATATTTTTAAAGGAAGTGTTCTTAAGTCAGTCTAGTAGCCCAATTGAAAGAGACTTACTTACCAAGCTGGAACCCTCTGTCCTCTTAGCCTGTTATGTGATGACTCATAGAGACCCTTGCCTAGAGTGATTTTATGTGAGACTTCCTTATCAGATTCCAAACTTTTGATTGGTGCAGTTTACATCTCCACCCAGCAATCTACAGTTGAGTGTCATTCCCTTCTGTTAACATAATAATAGGATTTTCTGACTTTGCATTAAAGATGACCTTTACAATGAATAGGGAGGAAAGGATTAACTGTTTTAAACTTTAATTGAATTACTGCTAGGTTTGCTCTGGTTAGCAGACTTTATTTTCTCATTTCCTTTTCTTCTTTACATAATGTGCTGAATCAGTGTTTTTCTGTGAAAACCAGGAATTTCAGACCAGGAAGGTAAGCATTCAGCTAATGCAGGCATCACAAGGCCTAGCAATACATGGTAAATGAACAGGCCAGGCACCACTAGGTCTTCCCTCTTAACAACCTTTAAAATCTTTCAGCACCAAGCATGTGAGTCCTGCATAATGTTCTAGAAGACAGACATCTTGAAAGAGGAAAATCTTTAATGCATGTCCTGTGATGACCAAACAGCTAACTGGAAAGATTTCACCTTGACAGTCAACTGTGTGCACCTACTCATTTCCACAATCCCTCTCTCTTTCTACGAGATATACAAGACATAATGTTAGAAGAGGTTATTCCTTGGAAAGAGACACCATGTTTGAAAAGGTGGAGGTCATCAAAGGAGAGGGAGACTTCAATGAGATAGACCAAAACAGTGTCTGCAGCAATGGACTCAAATGCATTGAGGATGAGAAGGATAATGCAGGATGGGATAAAAGTTGAGATCTGTTGTTCATAGGGTCGCTTTATGAATCCTACTCAACTTGACAACACTTAAAAACAAGAGTAGGTGGAGAGTTGTGCTTTAAACGTAAACAAATCTACAAGCTATTCTGAGGAAGAAAGACACAGAATTATAATGTCTGAAAACCCGCAGGTAGGTAAGTATGAGTGGGTTCTGGCTTGATGGCAATGAGAACTTTTTCTCAAGTAATCCCTTCTAAAATTGCTGAATAAACAGGAACGCTTCTGCATGTCCTCTACTTTCTCTACAAATATCTCAGAACTTTCCCTTGCTGAGACAGATTTGAGAAGCCCATACTCCCTTTCTCCTACATGCATGCATGTAATAAAAGTCTTGCTTTTCCACTTCAATCTCTCTGCATGATTGGTTTTTCTGGCCGCAGGCGACAGATCTGTGTTTTTCTGGTAGCACTATTTTAACAGAAATACCACAAGCAATAGTTTAACTAACAGAAATTTCTTTTCTCACAGTTAATAGTCTAGAAGTCTGAATTCAGAGTTGAAGCTCTAGGGAAAGCTATTTTTCTCTTTGTAGGCTCTGGAGGAAGGCCCTTGATTTTTCAGCTTCCTGGTTTCTTGGAGATCTCAGTTCGCCTTGCCATCTATCTGCCTTGTCCCAATTCAGATTCTCAGCTTGCTTTTTTGGTTGTTTTATTTGTTTGCTTATCCTTTATATCTCAAAAGCTCTGGTGGTCTAGGCCATAGGTAGTGCTGCTAACCCAAAGACCAAACCTCTCTGGCAGTTTGTATCCACCAGTGGCTCCTTGGGACAAAGAAGGGCAATCTCCTCCCTTGAGATTGACAGCCTTGGGAATTCACTGGAGGGTTAGCTATGAGCCAATAGAGACTTCATGACAATGAGCTGATGATGATGATGGTAACTCTAGGCCATGACACCCTACACTAATCCTGAGTCATTAACACAACAAAGGCAACACACTCATATGGAAGGTAGGATTTACAACACATATTTGTAGGATACATAATGCAACCCAACATGCTATCTTATGGGAAAATCTTATATATAATTTTTATTCTGTGAAGCATAACTTTATTTCTATTTGTGTGTGTTTATTTTTCCTTTTATTAAGCATAACTTTCTAGCACAAATTTAACTTTATCCTTTTTATTTCTTCTCTTTGAACACGTATTGACTCTTGACTGAATTTCATTCTACTAGTGATTCTCAAACTTTTTCATGTTATGACATTCATGTAGAAGGATTTATACATTTTGCTGGGATAAATTAGAAGGACTGAGCTTTCAAAGAGGTTCTACTAGGCTGTTGTAGTTGTTATATGCTGTCTAGTCACTTGAGATTCATAGCAACCATGTGTACAACAGCTCTGAATCCTGCTCCATCTTGAGCCAACTGAATTAACTAATTCTTGAGGTTCCAGCTGCTATTAGAAGGTGAAAAGAATTCTCAGTGGAGAAAGACCAAAAGCATTCTCTTTGTAAACTGGGACCAGACAAGGATGCCCACTGTCACCATTCTTATTCAACATTTTATTGGAAGTACTTGCTAGAGCAATATGACAAGAAAAGAAAATGAAAGGCATCCAGATTGGCAAAAAGATGTTAAAACTGTTGGTATAAGGTGATGATATGACAGTGCACACAGAAAACACCAAAGACTGAACAAAAAACTGTTAAAGATAGTAGACCAATTTAGTCGAATGACAGGATACAAAATAAATATACTAAGTCTGTGAGATTCAAAGAAAACACAAATTAGGAAAATAAGAAAGCAATATCACTTACTACAGCCAATCACAAGTTGAGATATTTAGGGGATAAATCTAACAAGAGACACAGACGACCTTTACAAAGAAAATTACAAAACACTTCTGCAAAAACAACAATAAAAGACTTAAACAAATAGAACATATTCTCTCTTCATGTATAGAAAGACTCAATACAGTGAAAATGATAATTCTACCAAAAACAATCTACAGTTTAACACAATTCCAATACAGACATAAAATTTATTTTTCAAAAATGTAGAAAAGGCAATTGGCAAGTTTATTTTGAGAGGGAAAAGTTCCTGAATAAGCAAAGCAGTTCTGAAAAACAGAATGAAGTGGGAAGCATCATACTCTGATCTCAAAACCTACTCTATAACTGTAATAACGAAAACAGTATGGTATTGGTACAATGACAGGCACATAGACCAATAGAACAGAATCAAGAACACATAAATTAAATCAAAAGGCAGCATGGGATGACAAAGCAAAATATTACAATGAAATGTGCAAGGAGTTGGAGTCAAAAAATCAAAAGGGCCGAACTTGCTCAGCATTTCTTAAGCTCAAGGAACTGAAGAACAAATTCAAACCTCAAGTTGCTATAATCAAGGATGCTTTAGG
>NW_006399782.1:20632757-20666084 GCF_000299155.1 Elephantulus edwardii | reverse complement strand
TATGAGGTAGATTGATTCAGTGACTGGGATAATCGGGATGGGAGTGTCAGAGACAGTGCGATTGGCACTGGACAGAGCAGAGTTTAGGGCTGTTGTAGATAGGGTCGCTATAAGTCGCAAGCGACTCGATGACACATAACAACAACATCTGTCTACAGTCAACTGATATGTGACAAGGAAATAAAATTTATCAAATGGGAAATGACAACCTTTTCAACAAACAGTGCTGGCAAAACTGGACTGCTACCTGCGGAAAGTTGAAGTAGGATCAACACCTCTCATCACACACAAAAATCAAGTCAAGATGGATCAGAGGCCTAGATAGAAAGTCCCAAAGCATAAATATAAGACAAACTGAGACCAAGCTTAGAAGGCCTTCCCTATGGTATAAAGAGGCTGTTAAGTACAGGCAGAAATACACAGCTAGGAGAGGATAAAATTGATGAATAGGACCTTCTAAAGAATAAATCCCTGTGTGCATAAAAAACTATTTCCAATAGGGTGAAAAGAAATCTACTGATGAAAAAAAAACATTTGGCAACAGCGTCTAACACAAGGATCTCTAATCAAAAGTTTACAGAATTTTACAGGGCCTCCACAAGAAAAGGACTGATAACTGATTACGAAATGGGCAAGAAACATGACAAGACTTTTTACAGAGGAAGACATTTGGATGGCCAACAGACACATGAAGAAATGCTCAAAATCACTGGCAAAAAGAGAGAGGCATATTGGAACCACATCCCATACCAGTAATAGTGGCAAAGTTTAACAGTAATAAATAATAAGTAATAGCAAGTAATAAATGTTGAAGAGAATGTTGAGAGGCAGGAACTATCATACATTGCTGGTGGGATTATAAAATGATACAACCATTCTAGAAGGCAGTTTGACGTTCCCAGAAAAAGCTGAACATAGAAATTTTATAGGACCCAGCTATTCTACTGCAAGGAATATACCCCAGAGAAATTAGAACTGAGACACAAATGTGTATTTGTACACTAATTTTCATATCAGTGTCATTCATAATGACAAAAACATGGAAACAACCCAAATGTCCAACTATGATCAAATGGATTGAGAAATTCTGGTATATTCAAAAGATGGAATACTATGCAGCCCTCAGGAGCAATAAATTTAAAAAAATTACACATAACTTGGAAGAGACTGGAGCTCATTATATTGAGTGATCTAATTCAGTCTCATAAGGATAAATACGGCATAGAACCATTATTGTAAGAACGGAAGGATAACTAGTAAAACCTGTATAAGAATCCAAGGGG
This sequence comes from Elephantulus edwardii, assembly GCF_000299155.1. Taxonomy (NCBI): domain Eukaryota; kingdom Metazoa; phylum Chordata; class Mammalia; order Macroscelidea; family Macroscelididae; genus Elephantulus; species Elephantulus edwardii. The sequence continues at coordinate 20,664,801 of NW_006399782.1, read as the reverse complement.
GGGAACGAGTGGGAACAGAGGGGTGAAGGCAGGCAGGGGGAGAAATCATTACATTGCACAATTTGGTGGGTGGAGAGAGAGGGGGATAAAGGAAATTGGAAAGATCCAGCAGCAATCTGGAAAGAAAGGGTGGTGGGGCATAGTTCAAAGGTGATATATAAGACATAATGTATATGAACTGTATGAAACAATGTGAATGAAGTACAGTGTGAAACACAATGCACATGAACTTTGCATGCAAACTACTGTAAAATTTAAAAAAAGTGCAAACACACACACATACATACACATGAAAGTGAAGAGGTCAAGAATCATCCCATAGAAGTTGGCCAATTCTACACTAGACAGACACAACCACAAACTATAGGGCACAAAGGGCATTGTCCATTATAATCAATGTCTCTGAGTCTTCTTTCCGGATGTTCACAATTGTGCTGATATTTTCTGGAAATTAACAGCAATGTGAAAAAGGTAGGGCAACCAAGAAGATGATAGATAGCTACTGCAAAAAAGATGGGGCTAGTTAGAAACATTATGCTGGAAGACATTGTACAAATTCCAAATAAATCTACTTTTGAAAACGGCAGATCAAATAACTGTCTTTTCTTAAAGAGAATGTTTCTAAATATTTATACTTTTATAGTCATCTTGATGTCACCCTGAATAGTAAGAAAATAAATGAGAATTATCATTCCTTTTTGAAAATAAGATAATTGTGTGTGTATATACACGTGAGAAGAAATCTAGTATTGTCAATAGCGACTGTCCGAAAACAAAGAATGAGAAAGTTTTCTAAAATGAAAGCAGACAATATACAGTTTCAAGCCCTCTTCCACTTACTTGGTGCCAGAATAAATTACTTAATAAAGTAATATGCCTTTTCCTGGAGTATTTATCAACCTTTACATTCTCTCTTCTTGGAGATGGACATAGGGAATAATGGCAGTACTAAGAAGTAGTAAGAAGCTGTGTTGTAATCCCTAAGGCATGCAGTTCGAATCTACCAGCTGCTCCGTAGGAGGAGAGTAGGCAATCTTCTCCCATAGGATTGACTTATTTCCTCTGAAAACCCTCTGGAGGGTAAGCTATGAGTCAGTTCCGACTTCTCAGCAAACAACAACAATTTGGTCCAGGCAAGGATGATGACTAGAATGGAGGCTGTGATATTATAGTGATCATCTTAGTCATCACGTCCTGGAAATAATCTCCAAATACTATGTCTTGTGTTATTGAGATGGAGGAAGAGAATGTAAAAGTTTCTCATTGTCATTTGTGTTCTGCAACCTCATTAATTACAGAAGGTGATCTCTTCCTTCGTGTTCATTATACACAGAGTGGACTTTACCTAGAAAGGTTAAGAACATGGCCACCAAGGAGATCTGACCATGTCTTATCCCAGATAACCTTCAAACAAATACAATAATTATACCCTCAAACTAGTGTCACTCTATAACCTACTGAATTAAATAAAGTATTTAAAATTTAGTAGGTCCACATGGCCTAGTGCCAAGATGTTGCACTGCAATCCCAAAAGCAAGTGGTTCGAGGCCACCAGCTGCTCCAAGACAGAAGGATGGGCAATCTCCTCTTGTGTAATGAACTGCTCTGAAAATGCCCTGAAAGGTCAGCTATGGGTTGATTCAGACTTTACAATACACAACAACAACAAAAATACTGGAATTCTCCAGTATAACTGAATTTCTTACCTTGTTTTTTCTGCACCTTGATGCACAGGAAAGATGATATTTTTATTCCAACACATTATGATTTGTTTTAGTGATCATTACTTGCAATTCCTGGAGACCAAACTAAAACATTGTCTATTTTCTCCACTTCATAAAGTACATTGACAATATGACTAGATGAGTTTAATGTTATTAGAGAAATAACCTTATGTCTGTTTTCACTTCTTTCTTTAATTTCTTTTTTTAGTTTCATTTCTGAAAAAATAATTCATATACATAATCTTCAAAAATTACTATTAATAAATAACAAATTTGGTATAAAAGAGGTCCCAGTGGCACAAACAGTTAAACACTCAACTTATAACTGAAATGTTGTTAGGAGAAATATCTGGCAAATCTCCTAAAAAGATTACACAGCCTAGAAAACCCATTGGGCAGTTCTACTGTGTCACTTGGGGTCACCAAGTTGGAATCAACTCAACAACAACAAATTTGATGTACTCTATCTTATGCTTGATTGAAACCAGTATTTCTTATTACAGACATTCAATCTAAATGCTAATGATTTAGTGAAATAGTTGACAGTAGAGAAAAATGTGCTGTGAATTAACTAAAATTAAAACATAATACAAAAACCCTGAAGGCCTGTTTTATTTGGGGTTTCCTACATAGGAGAGGGAGCTCTCATGGCCTAGTGCTAAGAAATTGTGCTGCAGCCCCAAATACAAGTGGGTCAAATTCACCAGCTGTTCAGAGGGAGAAAGATGGACAGTCTCCTCCAGTGTGATTTAAAGCATCTGAAAATCCACTGCAGGATCTGTTACCAGGTTCTGAGAACAAAAGAGAGACTGAGAAAAGGACTTGGATGCACGTAGTAATTTGGAAGGTGAGCAACAGATCCACCCTGTCCTCTCCTGTGCCATCTTCATTATCTGTGACATACCTGAGCCCGCTGCTGCATTATCTGTGTCAATCCATCTGGTTGAGGGTCTTCCTCTCTTTCATCAACTCTCCACCTTTCCTAGCTTAACTCTCCAAGGAGTAGCCTCTCCTAGCAATATCTGTATAATATATGAGCCAAAGCTTTGTTATCTTTGCTTCCATGGAGCACTCTGGCTGCACTTTCTCGAAGACATAATTTTTTGTTTTTCTTCTTTGGAAGTCCACTCAGCACTTTTCTCTAACACCATGGTGCAAAAGACATTAATGCATCTTCTGTCATCTTTATTCATTTTCCAGCTCTCAGACGCATAGCAAGTGATTGAAATGACTATGGCTTGAATGAGGCGTACCTTAGTATCAAAACTTATATATTTGCTCAATGATTTCAAAAGGTTCCCGAGTGCAGATTTTTCCAGTGCAATATGTCTCCTGATCTCCTGACTGCTGGTATCAAGGCAATTGTCGGTCCAAGTCCTATGAAGTTGACAGTTTCAATCTTTTCTCCATCTGTCATGATGTTGTCCACTGGCCCAGTGGTAAGGACTTATGTTTTCTTAACACTAAGATGTAATCCATACTTAAGCCTGTAGTCTTTGAACTGCAGTAAGAGTTTCAAGTCCCCCTCACGTTCAACACACAAGGTTGTGTCATCTACATAATTTAGATTGTTGCTGAATCTTCCTTCTAGCCTGATGCCACATTTTTTCTTCCTAGAGTCCAGCTTCTTGAATAATTTTCTCAGCATATAGATTGAATAGGTATGGAGAGAGGATATAATCCTGAAGCAGACCTTTCTTAATTTTAAAGGGAAATGTAGTATTTATTCCCTTGCAATACAGTGTAGGCATTACAGAAGGTCCCAGAGCCGAATAAGAAAAAGCACACTTGAAATAGGAATGTAGACTAATAACAACCCTTCAGGAGCAGCTAAAATCAGAGTTGGCTGAGAGACTACGACAAAAGTGCCAGACACATCTGCAGGAAGATGCCACTAAAAACTAATGGGAATGGGGATAATACACCTTGTCACTAAAGGATGATCCAGGAAAAGGCTAGACTGACATCTTTTTCACTAAATTGTATTCCATGTAAGGTGTTTCTGATTCCTGGAAGAAGCAAAATTTTGGGACAGTAAATCTTGATATTGGCTACGTAAGACAGAAAAAAACTTGACTTACTAAACAGCCTTAACGGATTCTCTGGTTATGATGACAAGAGAGAACTCTTAGCACTTCTTATGAAAATTCTGACATGTGTCCACCAATAATCATACTCTGGAAGCCTGATATGTATCGATCTCACTGGATTGCAGGGAAGAAATGTCTGAACTGCTTTTTCAAAATGGTACACTTTTTTGCATCATTTTGTTGTAAGAATTACTTAAAATTTTCTTGACATTCTGAATTTATGGCAATAGCATTTTTAGTTTTTGTTTTGTAGTTAAGTAGAGAGTATATTTAAGTAGAGAAAAAGCAAAGTATAAGGAATGTGCCTTAATGCATTAAGTGTAGAGGTTTCCAACATAAATAAATTAGAAATACAGAAAGTTAATAACACCTTCAAGGTTCTATAAGCATTTCATCATTTTAGTGAGGCTAGCTACTTTATTTAACCCTGTCCAAGTTGATCTGTATTATTGTAAGGTTGATGTGTGTTAGTTTTACAACTCAGCAAGCAACATGAGTATTTTTTTCTGGAGAATATTGGGTTAGGGACTCAGAGCATAATGTTAAACAGAAGACACGGTGTAGTACTTCAGAATTGCTGATAAACCTGGTAGATCTACTATAATTTAGTTAAAGGATTGTATTGCTAACCTCTAGAAAATGTAGTGGTCGTGAATAGGTATAATCCAGTATATATGTGGCTTCTTTTTAATAATGAGTGGGCACGTCTTAAAAAAAATAAGGCTCCTAAAATATTATAATATTAAAGAGCCCCAGGGACCATTTAAGCTCTGTCAATGAGTTCCATCCCTGAGAGATCAAATTCGGTTGCATGGAAACCAAATGTCAATATTGACCAAGCTTTTCCTTTCCATCTTACAACCCGCTTCCTATTTCTTTCCCCCCTTCTTCTCATTTTCTTTCCTTTGTAGTCTCTGACCCTCTCTTACAGTTTTTCGCCCATTTGCTTTCACCCTCCAGTCCCCCTATTTACTCAATCTAAAACCTGTTCACCCTGATATCAGGCTTCAGTGGGAGAAAGGGCCGCAGACAAAGCCACCATCAGTAACAAGGAGCTCCAGAGGGCGGTGGATGGTGATTGGGCTACAGCCGCAGAACTGAATGCTCACCACTTCGGAGGCTCTTAACCCGACAAGCGATTAGGCAGTGGACTTGATAGCTGTATCAAGCCTCGTGATTTCAAAGCTTTCATGGGCTGACAAGGACTTGCTAATTTCAAACTTTCTAACCAATTACAATCACAAAGAGCACAGGACAATGATCACTGAGTAAATGAAACTGCTGAAGTGAGGCAACCCTATGCAGGTCTCACTCACTCAGAGCCTCTGCCATGCAAAGTGCAGCTGGGTCTAGGCTTGGCTTCGCTGAGTAAATAAAAATACACTATAAGGCACAAATGTACACAAGCAGTTCTTCTTGCTGTCTGGTTCCCAGTGCGGGGCTATGCAGGAACCTTGCCCTGCATTCAGCCCATTAATTTCTGATGGTGTTAATTAAAAACTTTTGATGCTGGTTTGAATGGAAAATATCTCAAACAGTGTTTCTTTTATTAAAACACCCAGTTCCAAGTTTTGGATTATTAGGTTAAGCTCTGTCAGCAGTGAGACCAACATAAATGTTTGTCATACCATCTGCTTTGACAAAAGAATAATAATAACAATAATAAATAAAAAGGAAGAGGAGAAACTGTTTAGGATGACAACTTCCTCATTTCAAACTGTTTTCTTAAGGATTAAATTGGAAACTCTGGTTCCTGAATGCAGAACATGTGATTAAAAAAAATCATTTTCAAATTCTTACAGAACATTCAAATCACCCAATGTTCCAGGACCTGAATTTTTTATATTTTAAAATGGGGAGAGCTGCTTAAAATAAGTGAATCAGCTGCTAAGTGATTTCTCTCTGTCTCTTCCTCCTCTCTCTACTTGGGAAGGCTGAAAAAATGTTTAAAAATGGTATATGAATTGATATGTGCTGCTTAAGAAGTTTAATATAATTGCTGAGGACTCAGACAATTTAAAAATAAGATAGGATGGGGTAGTAGAAACTCTCACTAGTGTATTCCTTTCCTGTAAGGTGAAATGTGAGGGAAGTATCTCCAAATATTTAATCTACTGAGCAGGGGAAGGGTTTAAAAAGAATTATTCACAGATTTCTCTGTTTAACTTGAATTCTAGAAAAAGATGGGGAATCCAGACACCAGCGTAAGGGGATATGGAGCTCTGATGGCTTAGTGGCAAGGAACTGCACTGTCAATGTGAAGGTATGTGGTTTGAATCCACCAGTTGATCTGTGGGAGAAAGATGAGCAATCTCCTCCCACGTGATTTATTGCCTTTGAATACTTACTGGAGGGTCAGTCGTGGGTCAGTTCCAACTCTAAGAAAACCAAACACAACAATGTAAGGGAATAACATGTGAGATGTTGTGCACAAAATAACAATGACAAAGTGCCTCTGAAATCCAGTGCTTTTGTAAAGTTCCTATCTGACAGTGTAAATCCACTAACTGTTCCTTAGGACAAAGATGAGCAATCTCTTCCCTTTCAAATCTCAGCTGTTCCAAAAACTCAAGAAAGGATCAGCTCTAAGCCCATTCCAATTCAATAGTAATGATTTTAGACTCAATAGACCATCAAAGCATTGTGAAGGCTATTCAGGGGGTGGAGATGGGGGGAGTAATGGTTTAAATGTTCTTTCCTCAGGTATAGGGGCCTGGAGACTTGAATATCCATTCTGAGATGTCTACTCAAAGACATACTTTCCTTTTTTTGTGCGTTAACATACCTAATGTTTGCTTTCTCTTTCCACCAAGTAACATGGTTATTAGTCACACTTTCTGCAACATGATCTAGATATCTAAACCGTATGACTCTCCATTTTATCCTGAAGTCCTCATCACTCCTGCTTATTTTGATGTAGACAGACATAAAGAGGAGGAAGCTCTCTACTTTGGCAGAACTTCATTCCTTCTCTCCCTAACCACAGGTTGCAATGACCTCATTCTCTTTTAGAGTTTGCAAACCTGGCCTCTAAGCCTTATGGGACAGGGTTGTGATCTTTCAACAACAGAAGACTCTCCCTGCAAAACAAAGGAGAGGAGTATGAAAAAGATTAGGAATAAGTGCCACAAAGAAAGTATTATTCTTTATTGTCGAGTGGAACCCACTCAAAGCTGGCCCTCTATCAGGTTTTCAGAGGCAGTAAATCACATAGAAGGAGACTGCCCATCTTTCTCCCTCAGGGCAGCTGGTGGATTGGAATTGTTTGCTTTTGAGTAAGCAGAGCTGATCTTTACCATGAGGCCTTTAGGGCTCCACAATAAGGAAAAGTGGAATGAAAATAAACTCACATGTGCTTTTTCACAAAATATATACAGTGGCCTCAGAATAAACTGGTAAGTTGTATTCCGAAAAAGGACAACAAGGGAACTCTGGTGGCCTAGTGGCAAGAAATTGCATTGCAATCTCAGAGGTATGTGGTTCAAATCCACCATATGCTCTGATGGAGAAGGAGGGACAATCTCCTCCTTTACCAGTCAGATCTAATTTGACGGTACATAGACACACACACACACACAATAATAATAAAATTTTTTTTTTAAAAAAAGGACTCCCAAGCCCCTGCTGTGGACTCAGTCCAATTCATTTCAACCTTCATTGGGTTTCTGAGGCTATAAATCTTACTGGGAGGAGAGTGCTATCTTTCTTCCCAGTGGCTATTTTCATTCCAACTGCCCACTTCTTAGAGCTCAATATGCAGCATACTATGCCACCAACGTTCTCTTTTTAAAAGCCTAGAAAATGTAAATAAACTCTGTACCTCAATATATCAATCAGAGTGCATGAGAGGGCAAGGGGCAAAGTTCACAGGGTGGCTACGAGTCATGGTTAACTCCTTGGTGCCTAACAATAACAACATATAGCAAAGATGATTTAAAGATTATTCCTAGAAGTATGTGTGTTTGTATACATAAATATAGTCCTAGACATATATATATGTCATTTTTTCCCTAGATACACACACACACACACACACACTTTATTGTTTCCTAGAAATAAATATGTGTATATATTTTGTTTTTTCCTAGAGACTACATTTTTGTTAAACTTAATCCTTATTTTCTTCCCTTTCCAGCAACAGAAACATCTGGTCGGTTTTAGATTCCCCTTGGATTTCCAACTTCAAAGGGAATTATAAAGAATAACAAATTCATGTACGGGCACTATAAAAAAAAAAACCCTTTAGAGCAGCAGGAGAGAATGGTAAAATTGTCCTTATTTGACTGCTGGTGACAGGCGCCACAGGCAGAACTACGAGAAAGACAAAGGCAGTATCACCGGCTGACAACCAGAGTTCCTGCAAGGGACTAATTCTTTGGTTACGTGCAAACAGGCATGGGGCTCTTAGCAATCCAAAAGATTTCTCACATAAATGGGGGGAGAACCCAAAAAAACAATGCACAGAAAAAGTAAAAAAGGGTTGGAAAGTTAGCAATAGAAATGAGCTCACATTTTACCTTGACAACTAACTATCAATAAAGCCTTGTTGAAAGGAAGACCTGGAGATAAGTTAAAGGTACACTTAGCCTCTGGGTTTTTATCTGATCTTGCAAAACCTGGATGAGTTTTCTTCTACCAAAAGGTAGACTACTCTGCCCCAGAAGAAATTTAAGGCATTTATGTTCCCATAGATCCACTGTATCATTAGAAAAGACTAGACTACTCTAAGGTCTCAAAAAAAGTTACTGCTTCTTTGCTCTGGATCCTTATTATCAAGGGATGGCTGAGAACCAACGTTCTCCAGGAGTGGAGGAAGAGCTTCTCATTTACAACTGATATTTGTAGTTGTGTTGACATCCCTTTATAGAACTGGATTTCATATTCTCTACCATTTTCTTCAAAAAAATTAAAGTGTACTTCCTAGAGTGCAGGTCTTGATGCAATCAAACATTAGAAAATGAAAAAGGTTAGAGAGAGTTCAATTTGGCCAGTGTAATTACCTCTTACACACAACCTTTCCTCATTCCTGTTTTATGTGCAATGTGTACAGCAACAACAAGAAAAATAAACAAAGACATGATTAACCAATCAACTTGTTTGTGGACAGAGAGAAAAAGAGAATGATGAGAGAAACAGTTGAGAGCTAAAATGTCTTCAAAGAATTAATTTTTTAAATCTTTTAAATTAGTATTGAGAGGTTAAAAATCTCCATGCTACAAACATATTTGATTGGTCCACAGAGTGGACATTTAAAAAGAAAATCAACCACAGAAAAACAACCCAGCAAGCTAATGACCTTCAAATAAAATGCATATTATCAATAGCACAAGATGAGCATTTATTTTTTTTAGTAAAGCAGGATAGAACAAGTGGAACCAGTCTCTGGAGCACTCCTCAAAGAAAAAGAACATCTTCAAGCCACACACTTCAAAGCATATTATCTTTATGTAATAGTGAAAGAAAGACGATTTTTCCATGGTAATTCTAATGTGAAAGTGCTGAATGGGCTGCAGATTACTCTCTTGAACATTTCTGCATTAAGTAGTGTCTTTACTCTTCCCTCATCTCTCCATGGGATGTAGAATAACCAAAGTTACCTTGGTAGAGGAAACATCCTAATTCCCTTCTGAGAATTACGTTTACCGGATGTGTTGTACCTTTTTTTTTTTAAAGTTCATTCAGAAAAAATATGTCAACCTTATGAATTAAGTATATGTTGACTTGGACAATGATATTTTTTTTCTTTTATGGCTAACTATAAGCCTCATTAGATCTAAAATGAAAGTTCTGGGTACCGGGGAGGAGAGGGTAGTGACACAGAACTTGAGTCCCACATGAGCAGAATCAATCAAATTAACTTTGAGCTTAATTAAGATAAAGGATACAAAGACTAGAATACTATTTTAGCTAAAGAAACATTAAAGAATACTTAAGGTCAGATTTGTAACAATATATAAATAAACATGTTTATGTGTATACATGTATGCTCACATACACACACACACCCACACACACCCCCCAAACCAAATACTAACACTGTCAAGAGCTGTTGAGTTGTAGAAAACCCATAGTGACAAAAGTCCTGAACACAAAATTTCCATAGAGTTTCCAAAGGCAAGCTTATTTTGAAAGTGGATGCCACTCCTGCTTCCCAGCCTTGATGTTGCTGTAACATTAAAACGATAATAATTATAATGCCTGGTGGCCAAGGTGTAAGGAGTTTCTAAAGGCAGGCAATTGGAATCCACCAACTGCTCCATGGGAGAAGGATGGGAAGTCTCCTCCTCTGTGATTTACTGACTCTGAAAACCCACCTAAAGGTCAATTTGGAGTCAGTTATAACTCAACAGCACACAACAACAACATTTTCATGATAAAGCCTTGATGGATCATGTGGATGTGGTGCAGAACACTTAAACTAAAAAGAGTCATGAGTAAATATCTAATCTAATATAATATAATCTAGTACCATGTATAAAAAAGCAGATAGAAGTGAAGATGCCTTATGCCTTTATTCTATTACAACTATCAATATTCATACTGTTAATAGTAATATTAATATAGTTACTGTAGGGAGCTCTGGTGGCTATTATTTTTGCTGTGATTGTATGCTACTGAGTCATAGCTAACCTTGCAGTAGGTTTTCAAAGGGAATAGATCTCACAAGAGGAGACTGCCCATCCTCCTTCTACAGACCAGCTGGCAGACTCAAACTGCATGCCTTTGGGATTGCTGTGCAGCTTCTTACCACCTAACCAGAGGTCCCTTCTGGTAGCTTGTTATTGTTGTTAAGTGTCATCTAGTCAAGTATGACATTAGCACCTCTATGAACAAAAGATATGAACCCTATTCTATAACTATCGATGTTCTTCTAATGTTCACAGGGTTTCCAAAGGCCTGTTATTTAAGAAATGGATTCCAATCCTGCTTCTAAGTCTGTCTTAATCTGTGAGCTCTACCAAAACCTGTCCACAATGGGTAACCATTATGGTATTTGACACTTCAGTGGCACAGTGTTCCATATCATAGCAACTTCAAGTTATCTCAGTACAGCAAACTGACAGACAAGTGATGTACCACTTAGAAATCTGGTGGCTTAGTGCTAAAGGACTGAACCATTAATGCAAAGGCACACTGAGGTATGCAATTAGAAGGTTACATAATTGGGAAAAGATGGATAATCATCTCCCATGAGAGTTATTGCTCTGAAAACCCAGTGGTGGGGGGTGAGCTAAGAGGTGGTTCTAACTTGATGGTACTCAATCAACAATAGCAACAAACTTTAATCTTGTTGGTGGAGTCTAGTTAATGTTAATATTGTTGTTGTGTGCTGTCTGTTTAATTATAACTGACAGGATTCTGAAGCACAAGTAGAATTGTCCTAATGGGTTTCTTATGTGGAAATAATTATGGAGCAGAAGGCCAGGTCTTTTCTCCCATTTGTATTGTTAAGATCAATCTTAATATAATTATGTGAAGATCAGCTGTTTTAAAATATATCTTTTATGAATTATAGTAAATTATCCCTGGCCCTTTAAAATCATAATATATTGGCCAATTCTTATTCATCTTTCTTTGTGATATCTGCTTCAGTGCCAAGAAGTCATACACATTCCTGACCTTTTGCTGACATTTTTAATGATGGCAATGCCAGGCTAAGAAAAGGAGAAACAAGAATGATCAGAAGATTAGGGGGAAGGGGAGAGGGGAGAAATGAAAAGGAAAAAAAATTATAGTGCTTATACCTTCTAGTCTGGTAATTTTTTTTCTGATTCTTTCTGTTTGCTTGGAATAGTTTATTGCTTATAGTTATTTATTTCCTTTTCCTTTGTCCCATCCATGCATTTTGATGTATAAATGAGGCTGAAAATATTTTGTATTTGTCCATACTGTGAACCTTCACATTTTTCTAGATATTTAGTACAGTGAAGAAGCTCTTCCTCCCCACCCCATGGGTTGCTACTCACTTTTGAGGCCAATTGAAAATGTGCCTCTAAGATCAAATAGACCTGAGTAACACATAAATTTAGTTTATAAGGTTGCAGTGTGTTACAAAGTTACTGAATATCTGAGGAGAGCAAAGTAACAGTTGGACAGTACACTGCTTCTGAATAGGCATTGACTTATAATTCATAGGTAGAGAAATAAGACAAAACCCTAAATAGGATTCTCTATAGACAACTTTAAGGGGCACTAATAGTCTGGTGACCTCGTGGTAAGAAGCTGAGCTGCAATCCCAAAGGCTTGCAATTTGAATCCACCAGCTGCTCCACAAAATCTCCTCCCATGTGATTATAAAACCTGCTGGAGGATCAGCTATAAGTTGGTTTCAACTCCAGGGCACACAGTAACAAGTGGTACAATTGTTAAGTGCTTGTACTAACATAAAGGTTGACAACCACTCTGCAGGACAAAGCTTCCCTAAAGATTACAGCTTTGGAAATTCTCTGAGGCAGTTCTCCTCTGTTCTACAGGATCACGAGGAGTTGGAATCAACTAGGAATCACTCAAAGAGAAGAGAGAACCTAATTTGCACAGGGCACTTTTTCAATTTAGGAGTTATTACTTTGGTAGAGGATTGAGTCTATTTGATCCTAAATGGTAACATTTTTTATCTATAGTATTAGAATATTTTAAACAATATATACAGGTATCTAGAAAGTTGTTCAATGAATCATTTCCTTCTATTTCCATTTCTCCACCACAGACAATGCTTTTTGTGCACTTGTTTTGTTGTTAATTACTCAGTCTAGTAGTATATGTCATTTTCTCTTGACACCAGCAGTCATGAAACTGAAAGACTTATAGCACTGGGAAAATCTGCTGTCAAGTACTTCTCCAAAGCACTAAAGTGCAACAATGTTGATTTAAAGACTAAAGTATGTCTTATCAAAGCCATGGTGTTTTAACTTGTTTCCTATGCATACTACTGAGTAAGAAAGCTTGTAGAAGAAATGAGGCCACTGAATTGTGGCATTGGAGAAGATCCCAAGGACTTCAAAAGAGTAAATAAGTTTGTCTTGGAAGAAGTACAGTCAGGGTGCTCCTTACAGATAAGGATGGCAAAACTTCACCTGATACACGTTTACCTAGACATGTTATCAGTAGGGTCAATCCCTGGGAAAAGACATCATGCTCTGAAAGGTAGAAAGTCAGTGAAAGAGAGGCTGACTCTCAATGGGATGGACTGTAATAAGGGCTTACGGCAAAAGATATAAGGAAAGGTTTGGATCTGTTGTTTATACTTTGATGTCAGAAATCTTGATCTAGGCCATAGTCATTGCAATTACTTGCTATGCATCAGAAAGCTGGACAATGACTAGGGAAGACAGAAGGAGAACTGATGCCTTTGAGCTGTGGTGCTGTAGAAGAGTATTGAATATACCGTGGACTGCTAGGAGAACAAATATGTTTGTCCTAGAAAGAGTGAGACCAAGCTGCTCCTCGGAGGCAAAGATTTTGAAGCTTTTTTTCACATACTTTTGATATATTGCAAGGCAGAACCAGTCCTTATGCTTGGGAGGTTGGAAGGACAGTGCAGGAGAGGAAGACCCTCGATGAGATGGATTGATTCAGTGATTGGGGTAAGGGATAATGGGGTAAGGTGTGTCAGAGACAAAAAGATTGGCACAGGATAGAGCAGGGTTTGTACACAATGCTGTTGTACACGGGGTCACTATGAGTCACACATAGTGCTACTGTACATAGAGTTGCTATGAGTCACAGATGACTCAACAGCACAACAACAACATCCATTGCATTAGCCCCCACTGGGGGAATGGTCTCTAGCTACCTTAACTGCAAACACATGCTGTTGTTGTTTTTATGTGCCATCGAGTCGCTTGTGAATCATAGCGACCCTATGTACAACAGCCCCAAACTCCGCTCTGCCCTGTGCCAATCGCACTGTCTCTGACACTCCCATCCTAATTACCCCAGTCACTGAATCAATCCACCTCATAGAGGGCCTTCCTCTCCTGCACTGTCCCTCCACCCTCCCAAGCATGATGTTCCTCTCCAAGGACCGGTCTCTCCTCACAACATGTCCAAAGTATGTTAGATGGAGCCTCAGAATCCTTGCCTCCAAGGAGCCACCTGGTTTACCCCTTTCCAGGACAAATCTATTTGTTTTCCTAGCAGTCCATGGTATTCTCAATACTCTTCTCCAGCACCACAGCTCAAAGGCATCAATTCTCCTTCTATTCTCCTTGGTCATTGTCCAACTCTCTGATGGATAACAAGTGATTGCGAAGACCATAGCCTGTATCAGATGCACCTTAAGTCTCCAGAGAGACACCATTGCTCTTCAGTACTTTGGAGAGGTCCCTAACAGCAGACTTTCCCATGGCAATGCGCCTTTTAATTTCCTGGCTTCTGGTGCCAAGACTGTTGACTACGGAGCCAAGCAAACGAAAGCTGTGTACAATTTCAATCTCTTCACCATCCATCCTGATGCTGACAATTGGTCCAGTGGTGAGAATCTTTGTCTTCTTGACATTGAGCCTCAATCCATATTGTAGGCTGCAGTCCTTGACACTCTGCAGCAGGCGCTTCAGGTCCTTTTCAGTTTCGGCAAGCAGGATTGTGTCATCAGCATAACGCAGGTTGTTGATAAATCGTCCACCAATCTTGACCCCACATTTCTCCTCATAGAGTCCAGCCTCCTGGATAATCTGTTCTGCATATAGGTTGAAAAGGTATGGAGATAGGATGCATCCCTGGCGTACACCCTTCCCAATTTTGAACCATGCAGTGTTCCCTTGCTCTGTAGTCTTGCAAATAATCAGTAGCTGTGGGACCAATTTATGAGAGTACTTTCCACACTGTGAAAAACAGCGATGAAGAGAGTGTGAAGAGACTGTGGCATTGCTGTGAAAAGACTGTAGAACTGCTGTGAAGAAACTATGCCAAAGTTTAAACCAGAGGAACTCTGGAGATGAACCCACAGTTAAAAGTTTTGCTTGTTGGATGACAACTGATAGTAAATTTTGTGAGTCAAGTTGCAATGAAAATTGAACCCACTGGTTGGTAGAAATAGGTGCATGAGCATGGTGGGGGAAGGCAGCATGTCTTAACACACAGCTATTTGTATGGTCCTAAGAATATTATTTATAGAGATAGTTTCCCTATTTGAAATGTATAGAAGTCAGCCTTGGCCACCTCTCTGTTGTATCTGCTCCTTTCACACATAGGATCAAAGGGTCAATATGACTCACAGTCAACTTGATGGTACTTAACAACGACATACAATTAATATTATGTAATTCTCTACCTCCTCAGACTTCCCAGTGCCTCTATACCTAGCACAGAGCTTCCCTTTCTGCCAATATGTCATAAAAAATTATGAGCTTTTTTAGCCCTGTGTAACCTTTGGCTTAAGTAATCTTGCCATATTTATCAAATGGGATAGCTGCAGATAGACTGATGTTCTTAGTAGTCAGGGGACTAAATTTACTTTTTACTTCAGCTATAGAATTGTACACATCTCATCTGGTAATGAGTATAAAGCTGCATATATCTGGTATACAAATTATCACTCTGAATTTGACTCATGATAAAAAAAAAAAAAAAAGGACAAAAGAAAAATACTTCCTATTTGAAACTTAGCCAAAACTTTAAAATGTAATTCAGTCAAATTGCCCTTTGGCTTATAGCTGTGTGTAAAAATATTATAAAACACACTGATGAGATGCTATTGTTACATCTTAGAAAATGCTAAGGCATTATACTCAGGGGAAAAAATCCCAACAAATTCTCATATATAATGACTAGAAAAATTTAAACTCATAATTTTAACATTAATAGATAAAAACCATCGTGGTGATAGTGAAATATTGATGTACCAAATGTCATGCTGTCTAGGGTTCATGTTGAAATTGCATGAGGATGCAGATGAAACATGGTAAGGCCATCAGCTAACCATGGTGTAAGGTGGTTATGGGAGGGGACGGGACGGCCAGCACAGTAACACATTTCAGATTTACCTCTTTTATTCCATCTCACACTGACTCCTCCATATGAAGATATTGCTTGTTAGGTGCCTTGCAATGTTTCATGACTAGGAAATCTTAGAAATAGGTGCTAACTTGAAATGTCATTTATTATTATTTATGCATTAATTTTAAAATGCAAACTATTGTATAGATGTACAAAAAAAATGGGAAACAAAACCTCCAAAACTCTTATGGTTGAATATTCAGGATAAGTAAATGATTCTTCTTCAGGAATAAGCCTATCTTTATTTAAAATGATGTTTATGAAATGCAAACCAAACCTACAAGCATCAAGTTGGTAGCAACGTAAAGCCATCTTGTACAGGACCTGGGAAAACTATCCCCCATGGCTGCCAGCACTGCCTGTCTCTGGGAGCAGACAGCCTCCTTATTCTTTTGCAGGGTGGCTGGCAGGTTCTCAAGGCTGGCTTTTCTGTCAGCACTGAGCATTTTAACCACTGTGCCACCAGCGCTTTGCATTGTGTATCAGGATTATGTAATTGTACAGAAAATTATAATTGTACAGAAAATTCTTATTCTAAGATTTTAAAATTAGGAAACAAAATTTTATAGCAAGTATATGGCAGCGTGTTTTAAAAAAATATATCCTTAGGGGGAAATGGGAGGAAGGAAATAGATCAAGCACTTATTAATGATTGCATTTAGATTAAAGAAATAATGACTTTAATTTTTCTTCATTTTTTCTGCTATGTAGTTTTTTAAAATTATTTTTAATGAGCATGTATCATTTTAAAATGAAAATAAATACTTATTCATTAACAGATCAGATATGTTCGCCTTTCCCAAGGAGTATTTCATTCAATAAAATAGAGAAACTGTGGTACACAGTCACTGTCCTGATAGTTTCAATCTTCATATCTGCAAGTAAAATACACTCACAGGAAAAGAAATGCCAATACAGATAAATCTGGTCAAAGAAACATAAAGCGCTTTCTGTGTGCCGGGCAGAAACTGGGGAAGAACTGGCTGGCTTCTTTGAAAGGCAAAGAGTGTGATTTCAATGATATCATTTAGTGATGAATTTAAATGGAAGTCACCAAATATGCTGACCCCTAGAACTTCTCACACACACCGATGGAGTTTCTCTTGGGTCTGCCTAGTAAGTAAAGTGTGGGAGGAGTGACTTGGGAATCTCGAGACTAAAGATAGATTTCATTGGTGAGACTGTTAAGATTCAGAGAGGCAGAGATAGCTGTGCAACCAAATTAGCAACAGTGTCAAAATCAGATTAAAGGCAAAGGGTACAGAAAGTTGCTGCTATTACCCCTCCAAGACACTGCTTTCTTCATTTTTCACACATTCATATAAAGTGAAGTCAAGAGAATCCTTTAAAGGTTTGAATGAGTATGATACTCATGACTAAACAACCCTAGCTAGATCCAAGTAGACTTCAGTCAGATGCTGGGCAAGCAGTCCCTTTTCTCTTCCCTGTTTCTCAGTGTATTTGCCAGGGCATTTCAGCATATTCCAGTCTCTAGCAATGTAGTTATTTCTGCATCCATCTTTCTGGATGATGTTCTACCCTCAGTCCTGCTCCTTGTGCTCTTTTCAGCCACCACAGCCTCAAACATTATCAAAGGCCACGATACCAACATTCTGAAACCACAAATTCTCATTAAAGACACAATAAGCCTCTTTGTTTCATGTTGCTAAAGGAAAGTCCTCCTCCCTTTCTTTGTGTGTGATTGAAAGAATAATAAATACTTATTTTAATACTGATCCAAGTAAAAGGTATGCATTTCAAATCAGACTATCATAGAATACCAAGTAGTTCAAAGCATCACAAAATGTAGTTGGAATCATTCCATTTATTTCATAGCAAACAATCCAGTGCTCCACATGTTAAATAAACAGTGCCCAATCTCATCAGATTACCACCACAGGAGTCCATGGATGGTGCAAATGGTTAATTTGCTCAAGTGCTATCCAAAATGTTGGAGGCTTGAATCACTCAGAGTTGTCTCAGAAGAAAGAGATAGTGATCTACTTCTGAAAAATTCACCAAAGAAAACCCTGTGGCGTGGTATTCTGCTCTGATACACACTGGGTCTCTATCAATGAAATTCAACTTGATAACTGCTCAACTGATCCACCCAGGAGTCTCCTTTGGAACTAGATATCACTGGTGATTTTTCCAAAAGTTTTTTTAATATATCCACATCCATTTAGCAAAGCCACTCTAAACTATTTTTTATCATCTGTGACAAAAGATTTTTGAGATTATATTTCCAATTCTTCTAAATGACATTTTCCTAAATGAACAAATAGATATGAAGTATCAACCCTTCTCCAAGCATCAAAATATGTTCAAATTTTGGTTCTTGAGGTGATGGTCTTTCCACAGCCTTCAGATCTATTGCCAAGATTAGTAGGGCCATACTTGAGTTCCTGGGACTCCAATAGTTTGGACTGCAATTTAGAGATAATTTAAGCTACTCACCAGGCAGCAAGTGCGTGAACAGCATCCAATTAGTAATGGTGGCACATTCTGAAATGAAAAAAAAAAAAAAAAACAACAAAGTACCATAAGTGGTAGTATTTATTTTAATAAGAGATTGACAACATGGAAAGGGTAGAAAGTAACACATTTCTTTCTTTTATGGAACACTGACTCAGTGATCCTATACAAAAATGTAAAGGAGGTGTCCCTTAGAGACCCAAGTGCAACTGTGCACCGAGAAACTGGCTCTTCCAACTGTCTGCTGTTTAACTTTGAGGATTTTAACCAGTTGCAACCAGTTTGTGAATGACTATGTTGCCCATTTCTGCAATTCACTGTAACTTGTGTTGAGAAAGCTACGCTTTATGGTTAATTATCCATGGTCTGTTTTAAAAAAATAAATCAAACCATTGTGAACCACCAGGATTTGCAGCTCCATTTGAACTTCCCTGTACTTTTGATTAAACATTTCATAAACAAAAACAAACTTGTTTCTCCTTGTTTGAGTTGGTTGTTCCTGGTGTTCTGGATATAAATATTGTGGCAATGGTGGGAGAGCAAGCTATGGATTATTTACCCCTGGTTTCACGAGTTGTGAGTTATGGGCCTTATCCTCTTTCATGAGTATAAATAAATGTATAGTGTTATATTCCAAGTCCTGTAAGACAAATGGAATAAGTGAACAGAAACCTTTTAAAACCAAAGCCTTTTATGCGAAGTCACAGAGCAACAAAACAAACCCCAAATTAACATTTAAAAAGCTTCTACTGTGGAGCAACAAAATCCCCAAATATTACATAATCTGCATTTTAAAAATTGCTTGCCTAACGAGCTGCAGTCTATCAATAATACCACATGCCTTTCTTTTCACTTGCTTTTATAATCTGGAAGCCACAAGTGGTTTTCTCAGAGACCACCTTTTAGCCCCACCATCACCACCAGAATGGGGCTTTGAACAGGACCAGCATGATTAGCCCAAGACAGTCAATGAGAAGGACTAGTATAGTCCCTGCAACAGTAAGGGGAGGGACAGCAGATGCTGTGAGCATGGGGAAGCACCAGGCAGGGCTCATTATGTCCTACACAGGGTTACTATGAGTCGGGGGCCAGCTCATTAGCACCTGTAGTTTTTGATTTTCAGTACTCTCTTGAGACTCAGAGTCAACTTACAGCTGACTCTCCCATGGGTTTTCAGAGACAGTAAATCACAAAGCTGGAGAGTACCCATCCTTTTCCCATGGAGCAGCTGGTGCATTTGAACTGCGTGCCTTCGGGACTGCAGCGCAGCGTCTTATCACTAGGCCACCAGAGCTCCCTAAAAACAACATAGATTTAGAAAGATCTAGAATCATTATAAATCCAAGTAAAAATTCACTTGCACTGAACTGATTTCTGGTCATTGTAACCCTGCAGAACAAAGTCGAATTACCTCATTGGATTTCTAAGGCTATACTTTTCACAGAAGCAGCCTGCCTGCTACATCTTTCTTCTTGTAGAGTTAAACTGCCAACCTTTAGGTTATAAGAGGAGTGCTTTTGTGCCACCAGGGCTCCACAAATCAATGTAAAAAGAAACGTTATCTAAAAGAACTCTATACAAACATTCTGTGGTCATAAAAGATGTATATAAATAAATGAATCTTGATAAAGATAAAAGCTTCAAAGATTCAAAGGCTTGTGATCATAAGAATGTGCATGTGAAGCTTTTGCATATGAAGCTAGTGAGGATCACCAAAGTCATACCCCAAAAATCACATTCTTCAATGGTCCAATGAACTACGCAGACCTGACCACTGAAAGGATTGCTAGGAAAGCTGTGAGTCCTTCGGTGGTTCACACAGTTAGCTGCTGAATTCACAGTTAGACACTGGAATACATCCAGAAGTCGCTTGGAAGAAAGGCCAGGCAATTTGGTTCCTCTCTGGAATCAACTACTGAAAATCCTATTACATCATCATGAGCTGGAATTGACTTGATGGCAAGTGGTTAGTGGCTGGTTGGGGAAGATGCAAAGTTGTTCACTGAAATGTGCTACTTTTGATAAAGTCAGAGACAAGGCAACGGAGCACTCTTTTCACATGGAGTGATCTCTCTACTGCTGGAGCTTGAAGGGCTCTGTGGTGGACTTCACCTTAACTTTGACTACTAGGATGTTGGTGTTGGTTGTTAGGTGCCATCGAGTTGCCTACAACCCACAGAGACCCTGTGAACAGTGCATCTAACCTTGCCGCATCCTGCATCATCCTCAATCATCTTTGACATGCTTGAGCCCACTGGTAGTCACTGTGCCAACCCATCTTGTCAGGAGTCTTCCTCTTTTTCTAGCTTACTGTTTCCATTAATAAACATTATACGGGAAGGTCCACAGCAGATTCTTCCCCAAGACGCCAAAGCATGAGAAAAGTTTTTTATGAAGTGGCTGTTAGGTACCAAGTACAACCAGAACAATTCTGCTTGGAGCAGTGACTGAAGTTCTTGTTGTAACTTAGAAAAAAAAATAAAAAAAAAATTCAAAAAAAGTCTTTTATTACTGCCAACAAGAAACAGAAGCTAGATTGAAAGATTTACTAAGGCCGTCTTAAGAATTAGAAAAGGTTTAAAATTCTCCCTAACTTCTGGCGTGAATAGGAAGCTTAGGACTGTTAGCCTTTCCTAAGCTTGGATCGTTGCTGTTAGGTGCTGTTGAGTCATTTCCTGCTTACAGCATTCCTATGTGCAACTCTGCACAGGAGTGAAACACTGCTCAGTCCTGTGCCATTCTCACAATCACTACTGGATCCCATATGATAAAGGAAAAAACAGAAGGAGTAAGCATGCTTCCAGGGATGTGGTGGAGACAGAAAATGATGCCTGAGCAGAACTGGTTGGCACACACTAAGCAGTGAAAGGTCAGCCATGCCCTGAGTATAGTTCAGAGAAGGGGAAAAGACACACACACACACACACACACACACATAGAGAGAAACTATTCTGGGGGGAAAAATCCCCTTCCCTTTACTTCTTTTAGTAAATAGAATCCAATTATTCTTTACAACCTGAACTGCTAATCTTTCTCCACTACAATAGAGTCCCAATTTTGTTTTCAATTCAGGAAGCCCATTTGAAATTGAGCCCATTTCAAAATGCTTTCTTATGTCTACAGGCACCAACAAACATAGTTGGTAGGAATCTTAATATTAAAATACAAAAAAGTAAATATACAAATATAAACTATTTAAAAAACATAAAATTATATACAGGAATTCAAATCCTGCAAGGATACATGTAAAGGGATAGTTAGAAAAATGAATGTGTGACTTTGACGCCTTGTAAAGACTCGCTTACTCACTCACTAAGCTCACTCACTCGTTCATTGCTTTTAAATTGGAACCAACTCTCTGCTAGCCTTCCGTTGGGTTTCCAAAGTTGCAAATCACAGGGGAGGAGATTGCCTGCCATTCTCCCAAGAAGCCACTGGTGGTTTCCAGCTTCCAGGGATAGGAAACCTCTGGGTCAACAGCACAATTTACCACAGATTAGAAATAACTTGGTAAAAATAGAATATTCTAAATTTCCTTATTTAAAAAAAATAAAATAAACCTAGCTCAGCTATAAACTATTTTATGGGGGGAAAATGCTAAAAGGTAATATATTTATGAAGTACTTTTATCTTTTAATATTTATAAAATGCTACGTAAGTATACATATAGGAAGCTCTGGTGGCCCAGTGAGTAAGGAACTGTGCTGCCAATCCAAAGGAGCTTTTGGAACCACCAGCTGCTCTGTGAGAAAAAGATGAACAATCTCTTCTCATGCGACTTATTGCCTCTGAAGACCCAATGGAAGGTCAACTATCAGATAGTTTTCACTTGACAGCAAAAAACCACCACAATATACACATGTATCTTAGTCATTATTCATATAAAGTAAAAAAAAAGTAGATATTGTAAATAGAGACATGATAGTCCCAGTGAACTTGAAAATGAAATTGTTACAACAGAGAGATAAAGCTGAGGAACTAGACAGAACTCTCCTGGTAATGGTTTTTAACAGTATGCACCAGATATTTTTTTTTCCCTATAAAATGAATCCTAAATTGTAATAGCTATCACAGAAGAGGAAAGTTAAATTATAAACCAATCAGAAACTTTAAAATTCAAAGAAAAAATTTGCTTCCTAACTCCAAGAAAATAAAATGATCCAATTTCAAGTGGCTTCAACATTTAGAAGTGTGAGCTCAGAAAACAATGAATGTGAACCTTTCCCCTTTGCTATGTTTAGCTCCGCCCGCCTTGGATCCTTGTACATACTTTGCAATAACGGTCCTATACAGTATTTGTCTTTCCGAGACTGGGTTAGTTCACTTTGCATAATAGTCTGGTGTGAAAAACAGCATCTATTAATTTTATGAACTTTGTATATAAACCAGTATAAAATAAAATTTATATATTTAATTAAAAAAAAAACAAACAAACCCAAAACAATGTGGATCCAAAATCCAAGGAGATGATGTGCCTCAGTGGTTCCTGCTGCATGAATATCAAAGTCATCCTCTCTCTTCACTAACTTTTACTTTTCCTGACTGCATTAAAATCAATCAGGATTGCTACCGCAACTACCTCTGCATAGGCCTGACCTTATTTTCTTCAAGAAATACTTAACAGTGCTTAAAGCTGTACTTTGTAAAGCTTAAACTTTATATTCATTGCATAAAAATGCAAGAGGCAGAGACTAATATGGAAAAGGAAAAGTGAATGGACAAAAAAGAAAAAAAGCCCTCCAACCCCCCCTCCTATCCATCAAATGCTTGGTTCCCTAAGGACATCAGCCAGTGAACTAAAACAAAATATTATAACAGAAATCAAAGACCGATAAACAACATACAAATCTTACTGGGTTCTCATTTAAGCTGAGAAAGAAGCTACTCCAGTTGAGGGGAAAGAAAACATTGGGAGGGGAAGGTATGAAAAGGCAAAAATGAAGGTGGGGACACCCACACCCCACAAACGTGTGTTTGAGATGCAAAGAAAAGCAATTCATCGAGTGACTCCAAAAGGTGTTCCAGTTAGCAGTAATATGACAGGGACGTTTTCAATGAATGTTCCAGAAACTATAGATTCTTGTGGAGAACTGTTGCTTTAGGGGTTGAATTCTGCAAGGAATTTGACATTATGTTTCTCTGCTGTAGCATCTAGATGGTTTCTCTTTCATTCAGACTTTAGAGTTTGAATGCACTTTGCCACTAAAATGAAAAATCAGAGCTTTCTACATAGAGTCCCCAAAGCAAAAAACAAGAGGAAGACAGGGTTTCCATAACTGACTCTGCATAAACATTACATTGGGATATATTTCAAATGAAACACACACACACACACACACACACACGTACACACCCACTCTCTCTCTTAACCTCTTTCTATTTTAAAATTCATTTCACACTTTAAATGCTGCTGATTTTCCACAAAATAAATAAAAATGAAGTCAGTCCACACCACTTCAAAAATTTTTTCTTCTTCTTATATCACCTGGAAAATTCAGTACATCACAGAGGGTCATAATGTTCTGTGTGAAAGTAAGTTAAGACGCTGACAGTTATGGGATGTTTTGCTGCAGCCTAGAGCCTCTACAAATGGCCCTGGATGTTAACTAACTCCCTTCTTAACAGTCTGAGAAAGGGAAGGGGGAAAAAAAAAGCTGTAAGCTTCCCCATCTGTTATTTCCTCCCCCCACCCCTACTTGGCTGTAGAAAAGTAAAATTATGCAAGAGCTTTTGAATGTAAAGGCTGTGTGTGCTTTTTCCCTTTTTGTCTCTGTGTACTGGGTATGTGATGTTGCGTAACTGAGTACAGAGTAGGCGGCGAGCGTTTACTATTGATTTACACTATGCCATCTAATGAATTCAGAACACTAAAAGGAAGGAGAAGCAGCGGGAGGAAGAAGAGAAAGAGTGAGGGAGAAAGGGAGAAAAAAAGAGAACAGGAGAAAGCTCATTTATAGAGGCAAATTCAATGCTGGAATAGATGAATTCTTCTTCCCTCTAGCTTTGACATTTTAGTTATTGTTCAGGTTTCACAAAAATGGACTTGAGCTGGTGACCCCAATATTCCAATCGTATATCTAATGAAGATTACTGGCAGGTGAATGTCTGAAAGTACTATTGTGTCAAATTACTTGAAAACAATTCTACTAAACTGTCAGACTTCTCCCTACGCACCTATTTATCATTCTCTCTATGCATTGTGTGTCTGTATCTGTATGGCCAATGTTATCATCCAGCTAGTGTTTCTACTCCCAAATATGATCTGAAAGAAAGACATACAGAGATAGCATCAGTGAAGCAAGTTGTATATTATGAATCTTCTTTTATAATGCTTAAGAGAGCCTTTAGAAATTTTTGAATAGATTTCTTTAGGAGAATATGTTGTTGCCATGTGCTGTCAAAGCTTGTGACTCACAGCAACTCTACACACATTAGCTCTGAACCCTGCTCTATTCTGAGCCAATCTCATTGTCTCTTACACACTTAATCCCATTACTCTAGACACTGAATCAATCCATCTCATCCCTGGTTTTTTGCAGTGTACCTCCACCCTTCTAAGCATGATGTCCTCCAAGGACTGGTCCCTCCTGGCCACAGACCCAAAGTATGCGGCACAGAGCTTCAAAATCCTTGCCTCCAAGGAGTAGCTAGGTTTCACCCTCTCCAGGACTGACCTGTTTGTTCTCTTGGTAGCTCATAGTATGTTTAATATTCTTCTCCAACATCACAACTCAAAGGCATCAATTCATCTTCTGTCATCCTTAGTCATTGTCCAACTTTCTGATATATAGCAAGTAACTGCAAAGACTATGCCCTGGATCCGGTGCACCTTAGTCTCCAGACTGATATCGTTACTCTTTAGTACTCCTGAGAGATCCCTGAGAGCAGATTTTTCAGAATACAATACGTCTTTTGGTTTTCCAACTGTTGGTGACAAAAATGTTGATTGTGGAACCAATTGTTAACAATCTCAATCTCTTCTCTGTTTATCACAAAGCTGCCAATTACTTGGCCTACTATCAAGAATCTGTGTGTCCTTGACATTGAGCTTCAAAGACAGGTGGCAAATTATTTGTCTGAACAGAACACTCTTGAATAGAATAATACAGGAGAAACAGGAAAAATGAGGAAGGATCCTAAAATGATGAGCAACATTTGTAAGGAAAACTTAAATAATGTCTTGTACATAATACTCACTGACATTCAGTTGATTTTAACCTCTACTTGCTTTCTGAGGTTGTAAGTGTTAATGGGAGACCACTTCATCTTTCTCCTACAGAGGGGACTTGAAAATATCTTTCAGCAGACCAATATGTAAAGAATCATGTCAACAAGGCTTCTTCTTGTATCTATGAGACACACACTCATTTCTTTCATGTTGGAACTCACTCATAGTTGACATTCCAGCAGGTTTTTAGAGACTGTAAATCATAGTCTGTCCATCTTTCTCTCCCTTGGAACTGGTGGATTCAAATCACCTGCCTTAGGTTGGCAATGCAACTACCTATCCACTAAGACACTATTGATTGTGCCATGGAGTAGGAACCGACTCGTAGCTGACCCTCCAGTGGGTTTTAAGATTCTGTGAATTGTACCAGAGGAAACTGCCCTTCTTTCTTCCACAGAGCAGCTGGTGGATGCAAACTGCATGGCTTTGGGCAGGCAGCACAACTCCATATCACTATGCCCCTAGAGTTCTCTATCTAATAAGAGCACATTTAAAATTTAACTTTGTTCAGGTGGATTATAGACAGCCTCGGTCATACTAGGTGCTCTCCAAGTCATACAGTGCAGCCCTCTGCTCCAAAGTGCAGTCTTTTCTGTAGTTGTGGTGGTGTCAATTCTGCTTCTATGTTAGACCTTCCTGCAGCTAAGTGCCCATATAGGGCTGAGAAAACCCACCAAGGTGAGAACCAGTTAGAGAGTGAAACAGGAAATCACTTTCCTTCCTGAATAGATGGTTAGGAAACAGTAATTGGGAGAAACAGCAGGAGCTCATCCCAAGAAAGAACAAGCATTTAGAAATGTCGTTTTGATCATCCACATGGTTTCTCATTTAGCAGCACATGACAGGGGCTATGCCACCAGAGCTCCCGTGATCATTTGAGCAGATGTATTTTCTTTAAACTATTTTACCTTCCTGTTGTTGTTGTTGTTAAATTCTGTCAAGTAATAAAGACCCTATGAACAACAGAATCTAATACTGTCCAGTATCCAGGCCATTCTAAGAATCATTGTGATATTTGAATCCACTGTTCCAGACAATGTGTCAATGAATCTTATTGAAGTTCATTTGACTGGCTTGTTTTACTTTGACATTCAAATTTATGAAGTATGAAGTACTTCTCCAGTGATTGGTCCCTTTTGATAACACATCCAAAGTATGTGAGACAAGCCTTACCACCCAGTGTCTAAGGAAAATTTTTTTTGTTATAACTATTCCAAGACAGATATGTTTGGTTTTCTGGAAGTCTAGGTATGCTACATCCAGTATTCATTACCAGCACTGTAACTCAACTGCAACAATTCTTCTTTGGTTTTCCTTCTTCATTCTCCAACTTTTGTGTACTTTGAGACAAATTAAACTACCTGGGCTTAGGTCAGGTGCAGGTAAGTCTTAAAAGTGACATCTTTGCTTTTTAACACTTTAGAGAAATGTTGGCAGCAGTTTTGCCTGTTGTTGTTGTTGTGAAGTGCTGTCGAGTTGCAGGCGAATCATAACGACCCTATGAAGGAGAGTTCTTGATGCTTCGGTGCCTTTCATCCTCTCTCCAGGTTCATAGGGTTTCCGGAGGCAAGCTATTATGGAAGTGGATGCCACTCCTCCTTCCATGCAGTTTTGCCTAATGCAATACATTATTTAATTTCCTGAATGCTGCAACCATGGCATTAATGTAATCAAGTAAAATGAAATCCTTAAGAACATCATTCTTTTCTCTGTTTATCATGATGATATTTATTGGTTGAGTTTGTGAAATTTTCTTCTTATTGTTGATGCATAGTCCACATTGAAGGCTATAGCTTTTTTATTTCACCAGTAAATGTCTCAAGTCCTTTTTACAATGCTATTCATAATTTGTTACCATTCACGTAGTGTAATGCCTTTGAATAGTCAATAAAATATAGTAAAAGGTTGTTTTTTTCCTGATATCCTATATTTTCAATCAAGATCCATTCAACATTGGCAATGAAATCTTTTATTTCATGTCTTGCTCAGAATTCAGCATGAAATTCTAGTAGTTTCCTGTCAAAGTGTTGCTGTGGTTGTTTGGTCCCAATGAGTCGAGCACGGATCATAGCAATCCCATGAACAGCAGATCTGAACCCTGCCCTGTCCTATGTCCTCCTCCTCACCTTTGATATACTTGGACCCATTGCTACCGTCACTGTGTCAATCCATCTTGTTGAGAGCATTCCTCTCTTTTGCAGCTCTTCCTCTTTTCCAAGGATGATGCCTTTTGCTCCAAGAACTGACCCTTCCTAACACCATCTCCAAAGTATGTGGGATGACCTCTCTATAGCAATCCACCCCTAGTTGCACTTTCTCCAAGACATACTTGCTTATTCTTTTGGTAATCCATGAGACAGTACTCTCCTCCAATATATCAGCTCAAAGACATAGGTTCTTTTTCTATCATCTTTATTCACTGTCTACCTTTCAGATGTAAAAGAAATGAAAAGACCAGAGCTTGAATCAGGTGTCCCTTAGGCACCTTATTATTGTTGTTATGTGCTGTTGAGTCGTGTGTGACTCATAGAGACCCTGTGTACAACAGCCCTAAACCCTACTCTATCCCTTGCCAATCTTATTGTTTCTGACACACCTACTCCCATCTCCCCAGTGACTGAATCAGTCCATTTCATAGAGGGTCTTCCTCTCCTGCGCTGTCCCTCCACCCTTCCAAGCATAATGTCCCTTTTCAAGAGCTGGTCACTTCTTGCAATATGCCCCAAGTATGTCAGACGATGGTACTAAGCCACAGGTCATTTAGCCCTGGTGTGTCTACTTGCCATACAGAGGCAACCTGTGGTCGCTGTGAAGTTGAACACTGTGACACTGACGTGTCAAATGCAATAACGGTTACCCATGGTGGACAGTGTTTGGTGGCATTCCCTGGCTAAAACAAGCTTGGAAGCAGGAGTAGCATCCACTTCCATAAATAGCTTGCCTCAGGGAAACCCTACAAATATGAAGAAAGGATGAAAGTCACTCAACTGTTGAGGACTTTCGTTCATAGGGTCGCTATGAGTCACCTATGACTCGATGGCACTCAACAACAACAACAAGAAGTCAGACGAAGCTTCAGAATCCTTGCCTCCAAGGAGCCGCCTGGTCTCACCCACTGCAGGATGAACCTGTTTGTTCTCCTAGCAATTTATAGTATATTCCATACTCTTCTCCAGCACAACAGCTCAAAAGCATCAATTCTCCTTCTATCATCTCTAGTCATTGTCCAGCTTTCTGATGCATGACATGTAACTATGAAGACCATGCCTGGATGAGACACACTTTATCTTTAGAAAAATTTTATCTATATGTTGCTCAGTAATTGCTTTATTGTGTTGATTGTCTTTGGAATGAGCAATAATATAGGTTATGCTTCAGAAGTTGGTTGACCAGGTAGTTGTCTTCTCTCTTGGTAGCCTACTAATTCCCAGAATTTTGTTTGTTTTTGCCAATGCTCTCAGTACAGTTTGGGCTTCTTCCTTTAATTCCATTGGTTCTTGGTCATATGCTACCACCAGAACTGGCTGAATGTTGACCCCCCCTTTTTGTTTTTCACTCTAGGTACTCCTTCCTAGTGGTGCCAATGGGAGGTTGTGTGGGTACAGACTGTATTTGGGACACTGTTAGAAGTAATTACTCCAACATTACTGGTTTTAACATGTTTATGCAGTGTTTCAGGAGTTTTGTAATTTCTTGAAGAAAATGTCATTTTAGTTTTTTTATGACAATGTAAACATTTTTGTAAGCTCAGCTTACATGTATAAATATACCTAAAAGATTAAAAGTCAAGAAGAAAAAGTAATTTCCAAAGTTTCAGAATAAAATACAGTACTATGTTTCCTTGGGAGATCTTGGGCTGTGTTACTCTATCAGTTCTACACAAACTAATGATGCAAAGGAAATATTGGGAAGTTATTTGGGGTCAGTTGGCTTCAGCTTCATTTTACTAGAAGTAAGCTTAACAAAATTATAAAGCTGATAACTTCAGCAGTTTTTTGTGTTCATTTTCACCAACCTTCGGACTATTTTTCCTTTTAGTCAAGGGTTGAGAAAAGTCTATTTTCACCTCCTTGGGCATATTCTAAAGGAAGACGTGGGGCATCAACATAATTCATCTTTTTAAAAACACTAAGGAGAATATTGTCATTTAGTAATGAAAGGGAATATGGATTTTTGCTGTTGTTGTTAAGGGCAAAACAGGTTGAGTTTTGATTAGGTTATGTAAATTTATATTAGTAGGGCAAGCACGAATGTACTAATTTCCATTTTCTTATAAAAGTTTTATGGAAAAATATGCTAGATTAGAAAGTCAGAAATGCCATCTTTTGGTTAATTGGAGAATGAAACATTTAGAAAAAGAATTGTGACTGCAATATTTCAAATATTTCAACTTTCATGTATTTTTCTTCCTGATAAAACAGATGTATTTGTTACTGTGCTTTGAGATCTTCAGCTATGCTAAAGAGACAAAGAACTGTCAAGAAAAAAGATAGAAAGAAAGGAGGAAGAAAAGTGAATTTAGTATTAAACAAAAGACCTAGAGAAATTCTAATGGCTTAATGACACTGCAGAACTCTGATGGCTTAGTGGTAAGAAGTTGGCCTGCCATCCCAAAGTTAGGCAGTATGAATCCACACACTGCTTCAGGGGGGATCAATAGGCAATCTTCTTCCATGTGATACACAACCTCTGAAAAAGCTGCTGGAGAGTCAGCTATGAGTTGTTTCTGACTCAAGAGTACATAACAATAACAATGACACTAACCAAGCTTTGTGTTCTATGAAGATAAACATCAAAATAATTGCACAGTAAAATCACAGGTACTTAGAAAATTAAATCTGAAAAGATTAAATAAAAAGGACACAGACATGAGAAAGGTCTCTGCCAGAATCATTGTAATTAAGATTGTGTCATTGTTTCCATCATAAACTTTATTCTTTTGGGGTTTATAATTCAGCTAAAATGACTAGCTTCAGGCTGAAATACTGTGCCAAATATCTGAAAGTGGCAAAGTTTCCTATTCCTCCTTGTTTAATTCCTTACAAAAGAAAACATACAGTCATATTCCTCAGCAATTTTATTGACATTTGGACTCTGACTCTACACTTTCATGTAAAAAGTGTGTAGACTAATCAATGAATTTAAAGTGAGCAACACCTACAGTGGTACTCAAACTCCTTAAGGACAATACAAAGAAGACCTTATTATTTTACAAAGTATTCTGAAAGCAGAGAGGACTTCAAGTACTTATTAATGAAGATACATGACTATTGCCTTCAGTAGAGATTACACTTCAACATCAAGGAAACAAAAATCCTCAAACTGTTTCTAATTGTACTTTTTCTGATAAATAGGGAATATACTGAAATCTCAAGGATTTCATTTTACTTGATTCCATAAATAACATCCCTGGAAACAGCAGTCAAAAAATCAAAAGATGTATTATATTAGGCAAATCAGCTTCAAGGATTATTTTAAAGTGTTAAAGAGAGAGAATGTAATTTTCAAGACTAAGGTATGCCTAATCAAAGCCATGCATTGACGAAGTTCTGGTGGCCTAGTAGATGAGGAGTTGTGCTGCAAATCTAAAGTTACACAGTTCAAATCCACCAGCTGTCCCATTGGAGGAAGATGGATAATCTCCTCCTATGCCATTTATAGCTTCTGAAAATTCACTGGAGGGTGAGTTATGAGTCTATTCAAACTCAAATATATAAATGCAACAATGGCCAATGGCAGATTAAAGAAGTAATACTTTCCAATTACAGCATTTTTAAAGACTACTGAATAAATTTGGCTTGAGGAAACACAACCAGAATGCACCTCAGAAGTGAAGACAGTGAGACTTTGTACCTTGTACTTGGACACGTTATAGGGAAAGGCCAGTTTCTGGAGGACATCATGCTTGCTAAAGTGGAAGGTCAGCATAAAAGAGTGAGACCTGCAATGTGATGATTTAACACATTGGCTGCAACAATGACTTTGAATATTACTAACAGCTGTGAGTTTATCCAGGACAAGGCAGTGGTTCATTCTGTTGTACACAGCACTGCTATGAGTTGAAAATGACTAGACATCATCTAACAAGAATAAATATGTATTCATTATTTAACCCCTCTTTCCTTAGTTCCCTCCCCCAAACATGATGTCAGTGATGTTATGCAATATTTGTCTTTTGTGACTGAGATATTTAACTCAACGTAATGTCCTCCTATATCACCCATGTGTGTAATATTTTGAGTTCCTTGTTTTTCAGTGCTGTGTAGTATTCCATTGTGTGACAATACCATAGTTTTTCTAGCTATCCATTCATTTGTTGATGGACACGTGGATTGCTTCCACCTCTTTACTAGTATGAATACTTCATTAGAACAGATGGAGGAAATAACGGTTTAAAAGGAAAACATGATTAGGCTTTATTTGTATGACAATAGTCCAGAATAAGAGGTACATAGCAAAGTGAACTTGGGGAGGGGGAACAGGGAGTAGAAAATTATGCAACAATGAATGTGTATATATATATATATATA
>NW_006399782.1:20612302-20632657 GCF_000299155.1 Elephantulus edwardii | reverse complement strand
AGGGTGGAAAATGTGTAGCACTGAATGAATGAAAATCCAACTTTACTGTATACTTTCATTAAAATCACAATAAAATTTTTTTTAAATCCCAATAACTATGTACATTGCTCAGTTACATATTTTATTCTTTTGTTGGTGTGAAAGTGATTTTCATCTACACTTTATTGGAAAATGTTCCACTCCAGTTGCTAACTCTATTTTGTTTTAGGAACCAAAGAAATAAATCCATAAATCCATTGCCAAAGAATAGATTCTGACTCACAGTGACTCTCCATTTGGGTTGCTGAGGTTCTAAATTATTATGCGGGGAAAATTGTCTTATCTTTTTCCATGGAGAAGCTGGTGGGTTCGCATTGGCAATCTTTTGGTAAGCAGTTCAATGCTTAACCCCCTATTCCATAAAGAGCTCCTTTCAATGTCCCAGTGCTACAGGATGGTGTTATGCTACCATGTTGATCAAGGATAGAGCAGGAAATTGTGGAGATATACAAATTAGCAGATCAGAAATCCACTGCTATTGAGCCAGTTATGACTCATAGCGACCTATAGAAAGTTTCTGAGATGGTAAATCTTTGTGAGAGGAGAATGTCCATCTTTCTCCCTTTGAACTGCCTAATCTTTCTGCCTGGGTTACTTACTAGTATTTGAACTTCAAAATCTACTCCCATCTGCATCCATTCAAACTCACAGCAACCATTTAAGGCAGAATAGAATGGTCCCATAGAATTTCTAAGACTGCAACTCCTTACAGGAGGATACCACTGTTTCGTTGTTTTTTGTTTTTTTTTTTTCTCTCATGGAGTGGCTGGTGAGTTCAAAGCATTGACCTTTGGTTCAGGTAGCCCAATATATTACTCAATATGTACTCCTCAGTACCGAGAGCTCTGGTGGCCTAGTTGTAAGGACTTGCACTGCTAACCCAAAGGCATGCAGTCAGAATCCACAAGCTACTCCACAGGAGAAAGCTGCTCCTGTTCCTTCTTGGCAATGAACTGCCTCTGAAAACCTGCTGGAGGGTCAGCTATGAGTTGGTTCTAACTCGACAGTAACACGACAGTATCATGACAACAACATTACTACTCCTTAGATCAGAAGGAAAAAATGATTTATAGATCACATACTAGGGACCATACATATTACTATTATCAGTTTAATACTTTCTAAAAGGTGAAATAAATTGCTTTGGCCCAAAATTTACAGATAAGGATCCTAGTTATACTGTAGTTAGCTAATATAAGGACACGTTGTTGTTGTTGTTATGTGCCATCGAGTGGCTTGCGACTCACAGCGACCCTATATACAACAGCCCTAAACTCTGCTCTGTCCTGTGCCAAATGCACTGTCTCTGACACACCTATCTGATTATCCCTGCCACTGAATCAATCCACCTCATAGAGAGCCTTCCCCTCCTGTGCTGTCTCACCCCCCTCCCAAGCATGATGTCCCTCTCCAAGGACCTGTCAAATAGAGCCTCAGAATACTTGCCTCCAAGGAGCCTCCTGGTTTAACCCTTTCCGGGATGAGTCTGTTTGTTTTCCTAGCAGTCCATGGTACCCCTGGTACTCTTCTCCAGCACCACAGCTCAAAGGCATCAATTCTTCTTCTATCCTCCTTAGTCATTGTCCAACTCTCTGATGAATAACAAGTGATTGCAAAGACCATAGCCTGTATCAGATGCACCTTAGTCTCCAGAGAGACACCATTGCTCCTAAGTTCTTTGGAGAGGTTCCCTAACAGCAGACTTTCCCATCACAATATGTCTTTTAATTTCCTGGCTGCTGGTGCCAAGAGTGTTGACCGTGGAGCCAAGCAAACTAAAGTTGTGAACAATCTCAATCTCTTCACCATCCATCCTGATGCTGCCAATTGGTCCAGTAGCGAGAATCTTTGTCATCTTGACATTGAGCCTTACAGTTCATTAAAAAGTTGTGAAGACAAGGTCTGAATCAAGATTTCTTTGACTTTGCAGTCTGGCTGCAGTGTGCTGCACAACATTTTCAGAAGGGAAATATGAAGTCATTTAACAACAACAAATGTCTCTTTGCCAAAGGTGAGAACCACTGTGTGTGTACTACCAGGAGAATGTGGAAATGGTATATGACTCCGGGAAAGTAAGGAACTGTGCTTTTCTCTTCTCTCTAATCTGTTGTTCATTTTGTTCACCGCTGTTACTCAAAGCCGACCCTCAAGCAGGTTTTCAGAGGCGATAAATCACGCAAGGGATAACTTCCCCTGTTTCTCCGGCTTAGCAGCTGGTGGATTTGAATCATTTGCTTTTGGATTGGTAGCACAATCTTCTACCTTATTCAAATACTACTATCTGAATACATATTTGGAAGAAAAATTAAAAAATTATTTGTCCATGGTAAAGAAATTCACTATTTCCCAGGAAGCTTTAAATTAGATATTTGAATCAGATATTTGATGGTTTTTAAAGATTCCTGTAAATAGTTCCAATATGAAAAAGTTCAAAAATATAATGCATATAAACTAGATTATTAATAAAATATTAATACTTCAATCTGTGTCTGTATATATATGCATGTGTATATGTATACACAACTTTTCCTTTGCCAAAATTTCTAGTAATTACTACAAAGTACTTTATAAAAGCTAAAGAGTAAATAAATATGTTAGACTGGGAAAATATAAACAAAAAACAAAACAAGGAGATAGGTGTATATATGTGTGAAAAATAAGAGTGATTATGTTAATTTAGCAAACAATAGTTTTTCAAAGGTTTACTTTTCTTACTGAACCTTGAATATATAGATACATTATGTTATGCATATTCCTTTATAAATAAATGTTCAAGGTGATATTAACACTTACTGAGGGATCTAAGAAGTTTTTAAAAGCCTAAAGCAGTATAGAATTTGTTATTTTAAAAACTCATTTGAAATATTACACATTTTATAAACAAAATGCAATACATCTGTGTGTGTAGGTGTGCTCAACTTACCAAGACCATGATGTATTTTAGGTTGATGTTTTGGGTGTTTTTTATAATATAATGGCATCAGAATTGGTGGAAGACTAATCAATAATCTGTGTTATGCAGATGACATAACCTTGGTTGCCGAAAATGAGGAGGACTTGAAGCATCTCCTGCAGAAGGTCAAAGTCTGTAGTCTTCAATATGAATTGAAGCTCAATACCAAGAAAACAAAGATTCTCACCACTGGGCCAACTGGCAGCACTATGATGAATGGAGAGGAAATTGAGATTGCTAAAAATTTTAACTTTCTTGGCTCCATAACCAACACTCTTGGTATCATCAATCAGGAAATCAAAAGATGAGTTGGACTAGGGAAATCGGCTGTAAGAGACCTCTCCAAAGTGCTAAAGAACAATGATGTCAGTCTAGAGACTAAGGTGCACCTGATCCAGGATATAGTTTTTTACTTTCTGTGCATTAGAGAGCTGGACAATGACTAAGGATGACAGAAGAATTGAAGCCTTTGAGTTGTGGTGCTGGAGAAGACTACTGAACATACCATGGGCCACAAGCAGAACAAATAAGTTTCTTTGGAGAGGGTGGAACCAAGTTTCTCCTTGGAGGAAAAAATATTGAGGGCCTATCTCACATACATTGGTCATATGGCCAAGAAGGACCAGTCCTTGGAGAAGGACATCAGGGTTGGAAAAGTAGAGGGACAATGCAAGAGAAAAAGTGCTCAGATGAGATGGATTGGCACGGTTACTAGGGCAACGGGTTTAGGCATGCCAGAGACTGGTGCAGGATAAGGCAGGCTTCAGAAGTATTGCACTTAGGGTCGCTATGAGTCACAGGCAGCAAGACAGCACATAACCATAATAAATTCATGCTAAGGTAACTATAGTCAAACAGATTTGATGATGTGGTATGAAGAAGCAGCAGTCACTTCATGTGTGTCATTTGGTGCCATGGGATCAACTAGGAACTCACAGTCACCTTATGAACTCTAGATCTGAACCTTGTCTTAACCTGTGTCATCTTCACAATCTCTCGTGAGCTCTGGCCCACTGTTAGAATCATTTGTCAGTCCATCTCATTGAGCATCTTCCTCTCTTTCCTTGACACTTAGCCTTTCCCAGAAGGATGACCTTTTACAAGTACTGACCTCTTCTGACAATATGTTCAAAGTATATGAGCTTAAGGTTCAAAATCTTTGCCTCTAAAGATCACTCTGGTTGCACTCCCTCCAAGACAGATTTGTGTGTACTTTTGGCAGTCTATTCTCCTTTGGTCCTCCTTATTTATGCATTTTCAGATGCAATTTAAGCAGTTGAAAAATATTATCATTTGTATCAGGCGCACATTAGTCTTGGGGTAGATATCCTTGCTATTTAATTCTTTGGTGAGATCCTTGACAGCAGATTTTTCCAATGCAGTGTGTGTGTGTGTGTGTGTGTGTGTGTGTGTATTATTCCTTGACAGCTATTTCCATGAGTGTTGATTGTGTATCAAAGTAAAATGAATCATTGATAACTTCAATCTTTTCTTCATCTCTCATGAGTATTTTGGTAGCACTTATTCCTCTCGCTATTTACAGCCTCTGAAAATCCACTAGAGGGTTAGTTATGAGTAGGTTCCAACTTGACACAAACACATGAGTGAGTGAATTTATTCCTCAACATTTAATAAGGTTTTTACTGATTTTTCTGTTCCCTCCTGCTCTTCAAGTCTTAACTTGGAATAAGAGTAGAACAAAAGAAATATTAACCCTTGATTTATACTGTTACTATGAGCCATGGACATTGGAACCAACTCCTAGCTGACTTCCTAGCAGGTTATCAGAGGCTGTAAATTTCACAGAAGGAGATTGCTCATCTATCTCCTGCAGGGTAGCTGGTAGATTCAAACTGTCTGCTTTTGAGTTGGCAGCACAATTTCTTACTACTAGGACACTTGTTGTTGTTGTTGTTATGTGCCGTTGAGTCATTTGCGACTCATAGCGATCCTATGTACAACAGCCCGAAACCCTGCTCTATCCTGTGCCAATCGCATTGCCTCTAACACACCCATCCCAATTACCCCAGTCACTGAATCAATCCACCTCATAGTCTTCCCCTCCTGTGCTGTCCCTCCATCCTACCAAGCATGATGTCCCTCTCCAAGGATCTGTCTCTCCTTACAGCATGTCCGTAGTATGTCGGACAAAGCCCCAGAATCCTTGCCTCTAAGAGGTAGCCTGGTTTAACCCTCTCCAGGATGAATCTGGTTTTTTTCTTGACAGTCCATGGTACATTCAATACTCTTCTCCAGCATCACAGCTCAAAGGCATCAACTCTCCTTCTATCCTCCCTAGAGGATACTCTCTGATGCATAACAAGTGATTGCAAAGACCATGGCCTGTATCAGACGCATCTTAGTCTCCAGAGAGACACCATTGCTCTTGGGTACTTTAGAGAGGTCCCTAACAGCAGACTTTCCCATCGCAATACATTTTTTTATTTCCTGGCTGCTGTGTCAAGAGTGTTGACAGTGGAGCCGAGCAAACTGAAGCTGTGAACAATCTAAATCTCTTTGCCATCCATCCTGATGCTGCCAATTGGTCCAGTGGTGAGAATCTCTGTCTTGACATAGAGCCTCAGTCCATACTGAAGGCTGCAGTCCTTGACCCTCTGCAGCAAGTACATGAGGTCCTCCTCAGTTTCAGCAAGCAGGGTTGTGTCATCTGCATAATGCAGATTGTTAATAGATCTTCCACCAATCCTGATGCCACACTTCTCCTCATAGAGCCCAGCCTCTCGGATAATCTGCTCTGCATACATTTTGAAAAGGTATGGAGATAGGACACATCCCTGGCGTACACCCTTCCCAATTTTGAACCAGGCAGTGTTACCCTGCTCTGTTCTGACTACTGCCTCTTGGTCCAAGTATAGGTTTCTCATTAGCACGATTAAATGTTCTGGGATTCCCATTCTTCTCAGAGTCAGCCACAGTTTGTTATGATCCACACAGTCAAACTCCTTTGCATAATCAATGAAATACAGATAGACATTCTTCTGGTATATCCACAAAAAAGAACGAATGTCTAAACCCCGGCCCTCTTCTCCTTTCCCTTTATGGAAATGCACTCTTTAACTAAGTAACAGAAAAAGAAATGACTTTGTCAGTTCATAATAATGGGAGAAAGCAAGCTTTTGAATCTACATGAAAACAAAAACTTGAAGTTTTAGCTTCTCCAAATAAAACAAACTGAAGAAGAGATGAGATGGGGAAATACTAGAGTTTTTGGGAGAAGGAGGGAACAAGAGGCAGTTCTTTTAATAGTATTTAAACATATAACCATGGCCAAGATACAGCATGTAACATTAAATAATAAATTACCCAGCTAACCTAGACCAGTTAAAAATAACTTCTCACACTCTTTTGTTAAAACAAAACAAAATAAAACAAAAACTCACAATCAGTTCTTTTGACTGGTGAAAACAGACAGTGACATGAAAGTAACAGATGGAAGCCCAGTATTAACTCACACAACACACTTGCAGAACATAATTGCAAGCATCTCCATGAAAAACTCCACAATGGTGACTTTTGCCTTGTGCTTTAGATCAGTTTCATAAAAACCTTCAGACGGGCATGTGTAAAATCACGTAAAAGGAAAAGAACTTATTTGGCCACATCTTGAAATAAGAGAGTGTAGTCAGCCAGCCAGCTTCTGACTAGGAGGAGGTCATCTTTTGCAAAGTTCTTTCTCAGGACTGGAATAGGCTCTCTCGCTCATTTGTTATTTCTGTTGTTACGTGGTGGCATTTTTCAGGAAAGGCAACACACCTTAATGCTGAAAACTTTCCAGTAAATAGCATCCAGAAACTTTTATAAAGAAAATAATTAAGAGTAATATATCTTCCTGTTAATTGCTCCTTAAAGTTCAAAGAAATGTTATCTTCTTACCTTATGTGATGTTTTCTGATCTGACAGTTTCATTCAGACAATAATTTCAAAGGCAGCCTCGGGTTTCCAACTCTTTATCACAAAGACTTCGGGCAATAATGAAACAGAGCTGTTCTGCTTGCTTTCACTCTATATAATGTCTATATTTATATGCTTTTGCTTCTATTTGGATCTATATTTATCTGCTTTATCTGCCTACAGTGCATCTGTTTCTCATACACACAGACATATATTTATATATATACATACACAGTATATATATAGGTTATATATAAACACACATACCCACAAAAAATGTATGACTGTATGCTAGTGTGCTTACTTCAACAAACATGGAGGTGCAGAAATACTTAGAAACATGAAAAATACACAAATACCACAAATGTACACATAAAAAACACATGCATGAGGAGGAAAAAGGGATATCTTACCAGCCCTGTCTGTGATACTTGGCTGTTGGTCTTTGGGATTTACACACTGTTAAGTGACATAGTCATACACTGCTCTGGGAAGGAAAACTATTTTTGAAGACAAAACTATGTAACAAAATCAATAGAGATCATGTAATTCAACACACTCACTTTCCAGATGAGAAACTGAAACTCTGACAGGCTTATTGCAAAGGTTTCACAGCTTCTTAGGGGCTGAGATGGAAGTTGGACCCAAGTGTTCACAGTTTAGACAAACACCATCTTTTTGTGTTGACCAAAAAGAGTACAGCATTTTTCTTAAACCTAATTATCACTACCTTCTAGATGCCACTCTTCTTTATTTTCCTTTTTTGTTGTTGTTGTACAGAACTTTCAGTTAACACTCACACTGAGATCAGGAATCATTTTAAATTTTTTACGTGCATTATCTCCAGTTTCTCAATTAGCAACCAGTAGGGACCTCTCCAAATTACTGAAGAGTAATGATGTCAGTTTGAGGACTAAGGTGTGTCTGCAAATAGGGATGATAGAAGAATTGATGCCTTTGAGTTGTGGTTTTGGAGAAGTACACTGATCACCCCATGGACTTCCAAATGAACAAACAAATATGTCTTGGAGAAGGTGCAGCCAGAGTGCTCTCTGGAGGCAAAAATGATGAGGCTTTGCTTCACATACTTCAGGCATGCTGCTAGGAGGGGCTATTCCTTGGAGATGGGCATGATGCTTGGAAGGGTAGAGGGTCAGCAAAGGAGAAGAGCCTCGATGAGGTGGATTGACATGGTTACTACCATGATGGGCTTTAAAGTGTAAAGAAGTGTGAAGATGGTACAGAATAGTTAGGGTCCAGATCTGTTGTTCATAGGGTCACTATGAGTCGTACTCAACTTGATGACACCTCACAACAACAACAACACATGTACTATCACATTTAGGGAGCTCTGGTGGTCTAGTAGTGAGAAGCTGTGCTGTAATCCCAGCATCATGTGGTTCGAATCCATGAGCTACTCTGTGGGAGAAGAATGGGTAACCCTCTCCTGTAATTTATTGCCTCTGAAAACTACTGGAGGGTCAGCTACGAGTCAGTTCTAATTCCATAGCACACAACATCACATTTAACCTGTACAGCATCTTGACAAAGTCGATCTGTATTGCATAGCTGATTCTAACTCTTAGAAACACTGGAGGACTGAGTAAAACGATTCCACAGGGTTTCCTAGGCTGAAAAAAAAAATCTACGAAAGTAGACTGTCAAGCCTTTCCTACTGCAAAGACTCCAGGAGGTTCGAACTGCTGACCTTTCATGTAGCAGCCCACCACTCCAATTATGTCAGCAGGGCTCTGTTTTGACAAAGTATTGGACAAATCTGCTGCCAAGGACCTCTTAGATTGCAAAAGAAAAAGAACATTCCTTTAAAGACTAAGTTGTGATGCTATTTTCCATGCTTTATATGCAGGAGAAAGTTGGACAATATATTAAGGTGGCCAAAGGAGAACTGATGTCTTTTAATTATAGTACTGACAAAGAATATTGAATATACCATGGTCTTCCAGAAGAATACACAACCCTATCTGGGAAGGAGTGCGGCCAAAGTGCTCCTTAGAATTGAATTTGGTGAGTCTTAACCTCATATTCTTTGGGCATGTTTACCAGGATATTACAGTTGTGGGAAAAGGACAACATACCTGGAAAAGAGGAGGGTCAGTAAAAGAGAAGAGGACCCTTAAGAATATGATTTGACAAAGGATTGCAATCATGGCTTAAGTACAGCAGAGACTGACTGTAAGAATCGTGCAGTTGTCATTAGAGTCAAAGCTGACTCGATGACACATAACATCAGCAACATTATTTATATCCATTTTCCAGACAAAGAATTTGAGTCTGATGAGTCATGTAACTCACTTGAAACTACATCACAAGTAACAAAAGAACGGAGTTCCTGCTATACCCCATTGTGCTTTCCCACGTTAAAAAAAAACAACAAAAAACCAAACAACAAACCCAACAAAAACATGATGCCTTTTTTTTAAAAAAAAAAATGTACATCTGAATATCATACCATACTACCACTTACCGATTAAGCATCATACAAATCTAATTAACTGTCTGTTTCAGGCTACATAAAAAGCCTAAAGAAAAGGTTCACCCAGAATGAGGGCAAAAAAAAATAAAGGGACGTGGAATTGAAATGTATGACAGCATTTCGACTAGCAGCCCATCCCCTCTCCTAGAGAACTGAAGTATGCAAAATTCAGACCAAAAAAATTGCCCAGGGGTAGTCTTATGTGATTTAAAGTCTTAATAACTCCTAGTCTGTGAACATTTTATGTCTTTTTCATCAAAGGATTATAGCAAAGGATAATATTAAATCAGATATGAAATAGGGGCACAAGAATGCAAAGAGAGACTAACAAAACCAGGGAAGAACCATGCCTACCTCTTCTGCTCCCTTGGGCAACACTTCCAAAAAGCAATCACACCCACCAAAAAAAACCCACACAAATTCAACAGCAAAAATTGACAGTTTAGCCCCCCACTCAAGTGTTAAGACAAATTTAGAAAAGAAACTATGTCTACATATGGTAAGGTAATCTTACACAAATCTCAGATAGTAACCAGCCACCAGCCATTCCAACACATTGGAGTTTTACACTTTGTTCAGCTCACACAGAACCCAGCACTGGGAGATGCCATGTGGATTCGTGAAACTCCCTGGGGCATACTGCATCTATAAGCCAAGGAACAGAAATTACACTGATCCATACATGCAGCTCTTCATCTGTGACATATTGATAATTACTCTTCATTTGTGAATTAAATCCAAGTAATAAAAACAAGTCTCAGACATTTATCACAAAGAGCGGACACTTTACTTAACTCTTTCAGGACACCATCTAGGCCCTGTCAAGAGGAGATGGCAGCTCTCATACCTATCTATGGCTTAGTGTTCTTGAAAGATGATGGCCTCGAGACAGAGAGATTTGAGTTTGAATTCCAAGTCTTTCTCTTATTAACCATATAATCTTTAGGTATATCACCTAAACGACTCACTGGCATCACTAGAGGAGTGTGGGGGGTCAAATCACATGCGGTGACAATGTCAGAGAGTCTGACACTGAAATGACTGTCTATACATCTTTATGCAGGACTTCATCAGAAATTCACTATTTTTAAATAAAATACATCTGATGTTAATGATAACAACAAAAATATTTTGCAATCCCAGTTTACATGGATCAATGCATTTACTATGATAAAATCCTGTGCAAATTTTCTTCTGAACCCTCTACTGTGCTGTAATGAGAGCTATTATTGCCCAATTACAATGGGATTTTGAATCCTGTGGTTTTGTCCGCTTATGCTATAGATAGTTCATACAGTCACAGATTTTACTCAAATATTCTGGTGTTTTAGCTACAATATTGTGGTAATTTGCATTTCTGAGCCTGTATCAATAACTTTTTTAGGAAAAAAAGCAATAATTAAAAGGGGGGAAAAATCAAAGAAGGCTTCTGCCTTAGGAACATCT
This sequence comes from Elephantulus edwardii, assembly GCF_000299155.1. NCBI lineage: Eukaryota > Metazoa > Chordata > Mammalia > Macroscelidea > Macroscelididae > Elephantulus > Elephantulus edwardii. The sequence goes on along the minus strand of NW_006399782.1, from coordinate 20,621,813 downwards.
TCCTGATACTGCTGGTAACTAACAATGTTCAATACAGAACTGAACACAAAACAGCTTTAAAAAACAAATTGTGTTGTTCTCTCCTTAAGTTGTAACGGAATCATAAATGACCCTCTACTCGGTTTCTGAAGCTGGAAATGGGGCAGGAAGAGACTGCTCCTCTCTCTCCCACCGAGCCACTGCTGGATTCGAATAGTCAGAGCAATGTAGCCTCGGTTGAGCCACACAGCTCTCTATGGACTACATTCCCCGAATTTGGGTGTTAGTATTGACATAATAGAAAAAGAATACATTTGAGCAGCTTAAAAGTCAATTATTTGACCCTATTATCAAATGTGATGATAAATATTTCTATGGATTCTTGGATGGCCTAGTATGGGAAGAGGTCCATGAGGAAGAGGGTCCCACCATCAGTTACCACACTGGCTAACACTAACCACAGCCATGCCACTGGACTCTGAATGAGTCTCATTATCTGCGAACTGAAGAGGAAAGCAAGTTTTTGGATGCTATAAATGGTGAGGGAGAAAAGAGCTCATCTCTCTTCCAAATAGAAGCTTCTGGGTATGAACCATCAGAGAGGTGTGGTCTTTAGGCCAGAAGTGCAACTGCCTATGGGCTGTGCCAGAGAGCTCCATGTTTAAGAAGGCCATCTGGCCTTTGAGTGACAGAGTGACAGAGAACTCTTCCAGAAGTATCAGAAGATTTGAGGCACTTTTATGTCATTTTATCAAAGACTAACATTCTGGTGATCGGAAATATTTGAAGTAAAGAATAACTAAATTATTTCACAGTGTAAAATTTTGTTGATGCCAGATAGTTCCTTTCTAAAAGCAAAGAATACCAGAAGAACGTCTATTTGACTATGCAAAGGCATTTGACTGTGTAGATCATAACACATTGAGAATAGGCATTCCGGAAAATTTAATTTTGCTCATGTGAAACATATACTAGAGCTGGAGGTTGTTATGTGAACATAGCAGGGGGAACACAACAAGGTTTAACATTAAGAAAGGTGTGCATCAGGGTGTATCCTTTCTCCATTCAATCTGAATGCTGAGCAAATTATTGAAGAAGCTAGGCTCTGTGAAGAAGAATGTGGCATCAGGATTGGAAGAAGACTCATCAGCAACCTATGTTATTCAGATGACACAAATCTGCTTGTTGAAAGTGAAGAGAACATGAAACACTTGCTGCAGAAGATCAAACAATAAAGCCTTCAAAATAGACTGCTTCTCAACATCAGGAAAACAAAAATTCTCACCACTGGGCTGACAGGCAACATCAAGACAGATGGTAGATTAAAACTGTCAACAACTTCATCTTTCCGGGATCCACAATCAACACCTGTGGTACCAGCAGTAATAAGATAAGGAGATGTATTGCACTGGGAAAGTCTACAGTCAAGGAGCACCCCAAATTATTACGGTGCAATGAAATTGGTTTGAGAACTGAGGTGCACCTCATCCAGGTCATGGTCATTCCAAGAGCTGGACAATAAAAAAGGATGAAAGAAGAATTTATGCCTTTGAGCTATGATGCTAGAGAAGAGTACTGAATATCCCATAAACCAGCAAAAGAATAAACAGGTCTTATAGAAGGTGTGGTCAGAGTGCTCCTTCAAGACAAAGGTGTAAGCTGTGTTTCACATACTTTGGGTATGTTGCTGACAGAGGCTATTCCTTGGAAAGGGACATCATACTTAGAAAAGTGGGAGGTTTGCAAACGAAACAAGGACCTTCAACCAGATGGAGTAACACTGTAACTGCATCATTGGTCTCGAGTCATGTCAGAGATTGTGAGACTGGCACAAGATGAGATAGGGTTCAGATTTATTGTTCATAGGATCGTTATTTGTTATACTTTACTTGAGGGTACCTAACAACAGGCATAAAATTTGAATGTTATTATTGTGTGTCATTGAGGCAGAATTAACCCTTCTGTGGGTTTTCAGAGGAAATAAATCACACAGGAAATTGTCCATCCTTTTCCCATGGAGCATCCGGTAGATTTGAATCATGTGCCTTCAGAATTGCAAAACAGCTTCTTACCACCAGTCCACCAGAGTGCCCCTAAAACATTACTGGAAGATGGGAAAGTACTTAATAACCCTCAACTTTGTGATTGTTCTAACCTTCACTTAAGCAGTGGACAAATGAACCTCAGAGACACAGCTTCCAAATGAACAGGAAAGGAAAACAACCAGCAGGAGTGAATGGAACTTCTGTCTTTGCCATCTAAAAATCCATAGTGTCCAGCTGAGTAATAGATGCTACAAGGTCACAGATACAAAGGGCTATAGTTTCCCCCAAAGCTCTTTGAGGTTATTCACTGAGGCCAGAAGCATTAGGTAATGTGTGTATCTGCTGAGATAACAAGGGTGAGTCAGGGTTAGGTCAGAGTTTCAGGTTGTAGAGGTGGGGGGAAAGAGTGGCTTTCATATCAAACAGTGTGAGTCGTTTCATTTAGCAGAACAAGGCATACAGTATTAAGAATGAGAGAAAAGTGAAGGGGACACAACCACAGCCAAGAGGTGGGTGGGCACACAGACCTTGTGGGGCTTAAATGGGAGCTGTGCCTCAGACAGGAACCTTCCTGCATTCACACACACTGAGAAATGAACAAAAAAGCCCAGGGTGCGGTATAAATCCTGCTCGCCCAATAGCACACACAGATGTTCTACCATTGTTTTCTTTTATGTACATTTTAATTAAGAGATCAGAATCATGCATTAGAATGTTATTAAATGGCTTGTTTACATTTTCACTGTATGTCATTTATTATGCATTTTCTAAGTGTGCGCATATCTATTCAGAAGGGCTAGCTGGAATTTTTATGTCACTGCTGCGATTGTTCCTTTAACTCATTCCAGTTTGAGCTAACCAAATAACTGCATTTCAGTCCAAGATATAGACAGAGCCTCTCACTTCTTTAATCCTCCATCAGGCAATTTCCTACCCTCATCACACACACCTGCCTGTAATGTAACAAACCAGAAGTATCCTTCAACAAAGGGAAGTCCCAGGCCCTAGTGACCTTCCAGAATTTGCCAGAGATGCCTAATTTCAAGTAGTGCCTCACTGTCCTCAGAATAAAAGGGTCTCTATTCCTACACCATAGCCAATCCCCAGAGTGCTTTTGAAAGCTCAGGCTCCTGGAGCACAAGCAGGGAGACATTTGGCCTCCACTAGCAGTGAAGACTCCCTTGGAGAGACTGCAGTGGGAGAAATGAAAATGAGTAGAGTTCCCTCCCCCCAACCCCTACCCGATCATCTGTGTATCAGAGATGTTAAGGATGGCACAGGATAGGCCAGGATTCAGATCTGTTGTTCACGAGGTCACTATGGGTCTTACTTGACTTGATAGTAAGTAATAGTAACAACTTTTACCTGATCACCCATTTCTGGCCTACATACCCTTACAGAAACTCCTTGAGTTTTCAGTATTATTCTAGGGTTGAAACAGATACTCATACTTCCTGTTCTGCCAGATTCCACAGATAGAAAATGTATTCACTCAGTCCACCTGCAGACACAGGTCACAGCTGTCCTGTCTTCCGCCTACATCAATATGATTTAGGTATTTTAACTGTATTGTCCTAGAAATCCACAGTTCATATTATGCCTTCTAAGCATGGTCCTCAGAATTATAAGGTCTAATAGGGCAGGATTCGTGCTTCATGTATGTGCAGTTCAGGGCACATGACACGCTGGGAGTGCTCAGTCAACCCAAATAAGAGAGGTACTCCCCTCCTCCCCCTTCCCTTTCTCTTTGTTTATCAGAATAAACGGAATGCTTGCAGAGAGCAAGTGTAAGATAGGAACGCATTTTAATCCCACCTTCCAATTAAATTCCTTAAACTATCTCATTTGCAGCATAAATAATCTACACAAGTGTTTTGTTACTATGAGTATCCCCCTGAGGTAAAGATAAACTGAATCTGCTATATTTATCACATTGGTGGACGAGATCAGAGTTAGCGTGAAGTAAAAACACTGCTTTGAACCAAGTTACATTTAGAAAGAAACTTTAAGATCTTATTATAAAGAAGAAGAAACTGGCAGGCCTCTCTGGGGAGTGAACTCAGCAATCAATATGCATCAAAATGTTAAAGCAAGGTATGAATATTATTTGACCCAGAAATTTTACTTTTAGGAATTACATAAAGGAAATAATCAAAGAGCTACATAGCAATTTAGAAGCAAGGATGTTTATCACAACAGTATTTATAATTGTTAAAACGGACAAAACCAAACTGGTGCTAGGAGACTGAAGGAATAAATAACAGTTTGTCTATAAGCTACAGTACCATATGTTGTTGTTGTTAAGTGCTGTCGAGTCAAGAACAACTCATAGTGACCCTATGAACAAAAGACCTGAATCCTGTTGTATAACTATCGTCGTTTCTCTAAGTTCATAGTTTCCAGAGGCAGGCTGTTTAGGAAGTGGATGCCATTCCTGCTTCCAAACCTGTCTTACTTTAGGAGATTCAACACGCTGTTCACCATGGGTAACTGTTATGGCATTTGACACACCAGTGGTACACAGTTCAGCATCACAGCAACCCGAGGTTACGGCTGTACAGAAAATTCACAGGCCAGTGCTATACTACTTAGAAGAATGTTCCTCCAAAATATAATAACACTAGGCCTGAGTCAGGCCTAGTGTTAAATTATAGACTACTATATGGAATCACATAGGTACATGTGATGGGAAAGTCTGCGGTTAGGGACCTCTCTAAAGTACTCAAGAGCAACGGTGTCTCTTTGGAGACGAATGTGGGCCTGATACAGGCCATGGTCTTTGCAATCACTTGTTATGCATCGGAGAGCTGGACAATGACTAGGGAGGATAGAAGGAGAATTGACGCCTTTGAGCTGTGGTGCTGGAGAAGAGTATTGAATGTACCATGGACTGCCAAGAAAACAAACAGATTCATCCTAGAGAGGGTTAGACCAGGCTGCTCCTTGGAGGCAAGGATTCTGGGGCTTTGTCTGACATACTTTGGACATGTTGTAAGGAGAGACAGGTCTTTGGAGAGGGACATCATGCTGGGTAGAGTAGAGGGACAGCACAGGAGGGGAAGAGCCTATATGAGGTGGATTGATTCGGTGACTGGGGTAATCGGGATGGGTGTGTCAGAGGCAATGCGATTGGCACAGGATAGAGCAGGGTTTAGGACTCTTGTACATAGGGTCGCTATGAGTCGCAAATGACTCGATGGCACATAACAACAACAACAACAACATATGGAATCATGTCTACTATTGTTAAATGCTTTTCATAAGTCAATTTCTAGACAATTTCAATCAAAGCACATTTTTCTATCAGTCACTAATGCTCCACACAAAATTCACATAGAAACTTGAAATACTATTAAGAGGAAAGGAATATTAACCATCACATAAAGGGTGTTTCTTAGGAAGTGAGAAATGTTTATATATACCGAACAAAAAGAACAGAAAGCAGTGATAAAAACAGTAACAGCGATAATTTCTGGGAAGAAGAATTATAATTTCTATTTTATTCTTTCTAAGTTTTTGAAGTTTTCTATAATAAAACATATTTCGTAGTAATATATATTGTAAAGTATGAATCTACAAACTCTGCTTTCACTCGGGCTCAATATTCTTAATTAACATAATGAGTTATCACTCTGACTCATAGCATAATATTTTTTTCATTTTTTATTTCCAAACTTTTAAGAAGTTTCACCAATGACTTTTTTCTCAATATATTCTAGTATATAGAATATAAAAAAAATCATGCAATCCACACCTCAGGAAAAAACCTATTATAAGCTTGATCATATAAGGAGGAATTCAATTAGATGCAGTAATTATCAGTGGAATATTTGACGCATTAATCCTATCCCTCATGTCCTCACATCAGTGTAAGAAATGTAAACTCTCCATGGTTCTTACTAATCCAGACATAGGTACACATGTAAAGGGGTCAGGACATAGAAAGAAAATATAGGCACTACAGAAAGGCTGCAGGTGATCCCAAATTTTAAGACAGGAAAAAAATACATGTAGTCAAGTAGTACTAAGGTGTTTGCTACAGAAGGTCAAGGACTGCAGCCTTCAATATGGACTGAAGCTCAACATAAAAAAAAACAACACCACACCCCACAACCAACCAACCAAACAAACAACAAAAACACAACAAAAAAACCCAACCCAAAAAAGATTTTCACCACTGGATCAAATGGCATATCATGACGGAAAGAGAAGAGACTGAGACTGCTAACAGCTTCAGCTTGCTTGGCTCCATGTCAGTACTCTTGGTACCAGCAGCCAGGAAATCAGAAGACAAATTGCACTGGAAAAGTTTGTTGTCAGAGACCTCTCCAGAGTACTGAAGAGCAACGATGTCTGTCTGATGACAAAGGTGCACCTGGATCCAGGTCGTGGTTTTCACAATTATTTGCGCTGCATCAGAACGCTAGACAATGACTAAGGATGAGAAAAGGTCAGTGCCTTTGATTGTGGTGCTGGAGAAGAGTATTCAACATGCCATGGACTGCCAAGAGAACAAACAGGTCTGACTTGGAAAGGGTGAAACCAAATTGCTCCTTTGAAGAAGGATTTTCCAATCTCTAACTCATATGCTTTGGGCACGTTTCCAGGAGGGACTAGTTCTTAGAGGACAACATCATGCTTGGAAGGATAGAAGGATAGTGCAAGAGAGGAAAACCTTGGATGAGATGGATTGACACAGTGATTGGTGTAGTGGAGGTAGGTATGTCAGAGATAGTGAGATTGGCTCGGGATAGAAAGAGTTTGTAGCTATTCTGCATAGGGTCGCCATGTGTTGGAAGTGACTGGATGGCACATAGCAACCAGACTAAAATCTATGAAATCCTGCTGCATTGGACTTCAAACAGGCCCTAGATCTGGTATCATCTGATCAAAACCTCTCCGTAGAATTACCTAATTCTGACACATACACCTCAAAAACAATTACTTAAACAAGTAGAGTGAGTCTGTTTCTTTAAACATCAATAAAGATGATGAAAATGGTGATGACAAAAGTGTCTGACACCCACATCTAGATATTTCATTAGAATCCAAGAAATAAACTTTAAAAAACAAATTTTTCAGAACTTGTCAAAGAAATGAATAGCTGATATGAACTATCACGAGTGTACATATCAATATGAGATTACAATTTTTAAAACCCCATGACACGTAGAAATCATGTATGAAGGGTAACAGGCTGCTACCCTTAAAAACCAACTGGTAAAGTCTGGGTCTTAGTGGATAGTGACTTCTAAATAAATTTGAATCCTCAAATTTCTTCTTAGTGGTAAGAAGATGTGCTGCCAACTCCAAGGTACACTGTTTGAATCCATCAGGTGCTCCATGGAAGAAAGATGAAGAATCTCCAGCTATGCAATTTATTGCCTCTGAAAGCTGGCTGAATGCAGGTTCACCTATGAGTTGGCTCTGATACAATGGCACATCACAACAACAACAACAATAACATGTATATGTATATAGAGATACATTCATAAATTGTTTATATATAAAATATATGTACATAAACATATATATAAATTGAAGTAATATATATGCATATAGAGGTACAAACGTGTGTGTGTGTGAAGCTTGCCATTTAAACTATTTCCAAGTTTACAAATACAGTGGTATTAATTGTATTCAACAAGTTGTGTATCACCAGTATCTACTCGTAAAAGGTTCTCATCATGTCAAATTCAGTACTCATTAAACAATAATTCTGTTTCCCTTTTCTCCATCAGTAGCCACTGATACACATTGGTCTTTATGCATCTGCCTATTCTATATATTCCATATAAAAACATAGATTCCATGTAAGTAGGATCATGCAGTAAATGTTCTTTTGTGTCTGACTTATTTCACTTAGTGTAGCATTTTCAAGATTCATCCTGTCATGTTGTTGTTATTGTTTACCATCAGATCAGAACTCAGTATTGACCCTGCAATGCTAAAGTCAGTTAATTGCGAGGAAAGAGAGTGTCTGTCTTTCTCCCATGGAACAACGACTCTAACAATCTACTTTTCTAAGCTTGATGTCCTTTTCCAAAGGCTAATACTTCTTGACAACATGTCTGAAGAATATAAGATGAAGTCTCACTGTCCTTGCTTCTAAGGATCACTGGCTATGCTTCTACCAAGGCAGACTTGTTTGGTCTATTGGAAGTTGATGGGGTGTTTCCTTCTCTGCACCAACTTGACAATTCAAATGCATCAATTCTTCTGTTATTCCTTATTCACTGTCCAACTTCCACATGCACTTTAAGCAACTGAAAATATTGTGGCTTGAAACTAATGTACCTTAGTCTTTAAAATGACATGCTTGCTCTTCAGCCCTTTAAAGAGTTTCTTGGCAGAATGAAAGAACATCACTTTATTTCTTGACTGCTGCTTCCAGGTTGATTCCATTGTCGATCCAAGTAAAATGAAATGCTTTAAAACGTCCATCTTTCCCCCATTTATCATGATGTAGTTCATTGTTGCAGCTGTGAGGGTTTTTGTTTTCTTTATGTTTGAGGTGTAATCCATATATTTCTCTTATGGCTGAATACCATTACCTTGTGTATGAATGCCATATTTTGTTTCTATATTAATTGTTGTTGAACATGACTTATTTTCTCCTTTTGGTTATAATGAGTATGTTGTAATGTACACTGATATACACATAAGATTTTGTCACTTTGTTTGTTACATACATTGTGAAGTTTTTAAAAGAGAGGAGAATGTTATTAATCTCACATGCAAGTAAAATGTTGCTGAAGATCATCCAAAACCAGCTAGACCAGTTTCAAAGAGGTCATGGTCAGGGTTACGGTTATCATTGGTGATATCAGATAGATCTTGGCTGAAGGCAGAGAATACAAAAAGAATGTCTATTTGTGCTTTATTGGCTGAGAAGAGGCATTTGACTGTGTGTATCATAAAAAGTTATGGCTCACATTGAGAAGAATGGAAATACCGGAACACTTAGTTGTGCCATGAGAAATTTATACCTAGATTAAGAAGCTGTCATAACAAGGGAACACGGAATGATTTAAAACCAAAAAAGTCTATGTCATGGCTACATTGTTCTCCATTCCTATTCAATTTATTAGTTGAGCAAATAATTTGAGAAGCTGAGCTTTATGAAGTAGAATGTGGAAGAAGCCTCATCACCTACCTGGATTATGAAGAGGACACAATTCTGCTTGCTGAAAGTGAGGAGGACCTGAAGTGATGACTGCAGGAGATCAAGGATTACAGCCTTCAATATGGGTAACATTTCAATGTCAAGAAGATGTGAGAGAAAGATGGACAATCTCCTCTTCTGGGATTCACTGCCTCTGAGAACTTAGTAGAGGGCCAGCTATGGGTTCTCCACAACTTAAAGGTACTTTAGAAAAACAACTATTAATATTCAAAATTATATACTGCTTGTTTAAATAATAATTGGCTGAACCTTCCCCTTGCGAGTAAAATTTCTTGTTGTTGTTTGTTGTTATGTGCCGTCG